>NW_004797741.1:278519-280010 GCF_000002075.1 Aplysia californica
TCTCTCTCTCTCTCTCTCTCTCTCTCTCTCTCTCTCTCTCTCTCTCCTCTCCTCTCTCTCCCCCCTCTCTCTCCCGTGTAAGTGCGTAGTAAGTATGAGAGCGGGAAAACGTGCGTCTTGTTTCTCTTGTTCTGAAAGTGGCGTAAAAGGTAAACCACACCAGGCAATACCTTATCTATTATTTTTTTTATAACCGCAAGAGACAAAAAAACAGGTTTTAATCTTCAAGCTGCAGCGAAACTTGACTACTCAGCTGTCCCCAACCCTGTCCAAATCAATACGAGCGTTGATTAAATATCCTGAAGTTACCATCATCGCAACCTATCTGTCTTGCATACAGTAGAACAGATTATTCCACTAATAAACGGAAAATGTTGGAAGCTTGTAAGGTACTTTTTACAAGCTTGCTAATGCACAGAAGCACGCACACATTTGTAGATAGATAGATAGATAGATAGTTAGATAGATAGATAGATAGATAGATAGATAGATAGATAGATAGATAGATAAATAGATAGATAGATAGATTAATGTGTTTGTATGTGAGTAATATGCATGTGTGTATGTGCATGTGTGTGTGTCATTGTGTTGTGTGTCTGTCCGTCTGTCTGTCTGTCTGTCTGTCTGTTTGTCTGCTTTTCCTTTTGTCTGTCTGTCTGTCTGTCTGTCTGTCGGTTAACGCGAAAGAACTTGATTTAGTCGTTCGTGAACCCCCCAACTCTGATGAGTGACCTTATTATTCTATAGTTCTGAGCATCCATACTTGTTGAAACTCGTCTTGTCGCGTCGCGCATAGCGAGATAAACCATATGTGGTAACTCCATTTAGTTGTCGAGGTATTCTGTATAAAATTATGTTTTCTATGGTGATAACCACAGAATGCTTGAAGTTTCAGAAGATGTTTGGAGTTCTCATTCTCCTCAGATCCTACACATGTGTGCCCACACTAAGTAAAGCATTTCAAATTAACAGAGTTGACTCCTCTGTAAAATCATTAACTCGCCTCATCTAAACTGAACAGAATAAGTAACTGCGTTTTAAACCCCAGGTTCTCCTCAAGGCATGTTCACAGATAAGTAAACGGTGAAAATCGTGATAGTGATAAGGAATTCTATACTGTACAATTCCTATCAATAAAATGTTTATGATACCTTTTGATAATAGCATTGAATTCGCCTTTAAGTCTTAGAAACAGTGTATTTGTCCAGTATGGAGTCAATCGTGATATGTCGGCCAGAATATTGATTTTTTTTAGATCGTATTTCACCTTTCACAAAGACGTACAGTCAGGGAAGATATTATTGTAATTACTGTGTTCGTGGATTTTGCCATCCTCCCTTTCTGTGTTGTCAGGCTTATCTAGATTTGTTGTTTACGTCAACTGTGCTGGCTTATCGGGGTACTGAACATCTCTTTTCTCTTCCTATTTCTCTTTTTTCGTCCTTTCTTTTCTTCTTCCTCCTCCTCCTCCTCCTCCTCCTCCTCCTCCTC
>NW_004797741.1:282622-283930 GCF_000002075.1 Aplysia californica
ATAAATATGCACTGTTTGATTAATGATAAGAGATATGTGCACAACCTGTACTTTTTCATTATGGAAACTTTATTTAACAAAAGAATATTTTATATGCAGATGTGATGTGGGCCAATGGCCCTAAACACTAAATAAATGTGAAGGGTGCTGACAAAATGAGTTACTTCTCAGATTCGAGCCCAATGGAAATCGCTACATCACGCTTATAGGTGAAGTTTTTACAATTTATAAGTATGAAATAATAAAAACATGATGTTCTTAAAGATTATGGCATCAATAGAAAATTTGCAAATGTAACCCAAGTGTCGATTATTAACCCAATATCTCCATTTGTGGATTGCGAGAAATAACTCATTTTGTCAGCATGCCTCACAAATAAATAAACTTACTTACTTACTTACTGAGAGCTTAACAACTAAGTCACCGACGGGAGAGGAGAGATAAGGACAGCGTTATGTTTGACAGGAAAGAAGGAACAAACCACACCAGAGCTCCAGCCTACCATCCGTTATCTATACTTTGCTACCTCAGAATTACAAAGTTCTATCTGTTCAGTACCTAGTTTTGAGAAATTTAACGTTAAAAATTTTTAGTTTCGCAACATGGCAAGCCTTTCTTTGAGTATCTTGATAACCACTCCAAATATTCTTACAATTCTGATAGAGCAGATAGAGCATTAGCTCTCTGACGTCATGGTCTTACTTGCTCAAAACGGCCAAAAATATGAGACAGATCTTTGTAATTCTGAAGTAGCGAAACTAGAACCTTGAGTCGTTTTTCTTTTCACACTTGCAGCGGCCATCGTAGGCTGTGTGGAACTTCAAAAGAGGAAATTGATTCCATGTTGCTGCTAGTTGGCCCCGTCCACGAGGCGATCATCTGTGAAAGTGGCTGCTGTGGTCATGTTACCTTCCGACAATGCTGTAACCCGCACGAGAAGGGACAGATCTACGACTGTGATGATCATCATGGCAGCCACGAAAGACATGATAGAGATGATGAGTGAGTGATGATGCTGTGTGACTTTCTTTTTTCTCTTCGACATGCTGCTTAGGTGGAAAAGTCAGGGCACCACCAGGGTAAAATTAAAAATTCAGAAATTTATTACCATGTAAAATTATCCCTGACACACCTATGAAATGACTACTAAGACACACTCTTAAGATCTTACGCCTTCCTTTGTATCCAAGCTTATTTACCGTGTCCAGAATGCTGTTGCTGTTGCTGTTGTTGCTGTTGTTGTTGTTGTTGTCGTTGTTGTTGTTGTTGTTGTTGTTGTTGTTGTTGTTCTTCTTCTTCTTCTTCTTC
>NW_004797741.1:284030-287503 GCF_000002075.1 Aplysia californica
AGTAGTAGTAGTAGTAGTAGTAGTAGTAGTAGTAGTAGTAGTAGTAGTAGTAGCAGTAGTAGTAGTAGTTGTTGTTGTTGTTGTTGTTGTTGCTGTAGTAGTTGTAGTAGTAGAAGTAGTGGTTATAGTAGTAGTGGCATATATCTATATGAGGAAATAAACTTTTAAAACTTTAAATTCAACACAGGTAGGAAACTTTTGTCCGCTCGAGACGAGCTCAAAGCCAAGGTAGAAAAGTACAAGTTAACTCAGTCCACATTTCTTCCACCCCACTGTAAAGACCAATCTTCTCCGCATCTGTCCTTATTTGACATAATATAAGGAGAAACTATCCTAAATATCACTGTAACTATGGTAGAAGTAGTTGTATAGTAAGATAGTCTTTAAAAATAGCGTGATTAGTACAAAACATGGTAAATTTTAGGTGTCCCTGAAATGTGGCTTGTCGATGTTAAGACCACTGAGAATTAGGTGAGAACCCAAATTCCAAATCCACATTGATTCTCTTTTAGGTTTTCTTTTGTAGGATTTCTAACTAGTTCAATGCCCTGACGCTGCAGATCATCATCATCATCATCATCATCATCATCATCATCATCACCACCATCCTCATCATCATCATCACCATCATTATCATCACTCCAACCAGCTTAGTTCCATCCATGTCATTTTCAACTTAAAACTATTCGCAGCCACCACCGACAGTGACACAATCTCACAACACTGTATCCACACTACAATGTTTTTTTCTAAAGAACATTGATATTGGAATTTCTCAACCATACCAAACTAGATCGCAGAGGAGTTATGTGTTGTCTGCCTATGATCACTTTCAAGCTTTGTTATGTCCAGATGTTTTCTCCTTGCGGTAGGACATGATACACAAGGTGACACGTTACTTTAAGTTATTAAAAAAATAGTTTTGTTGCGATCTAGTTTGATATTGTTGAGAAATTCCAATATCTAAGTTCTTTAGAAAAAAAAAATTGTAGTGAGGATACAGTGTTGTGAGATTGTGTCGGTGTCGGTGGTGGCTGGGAATAGTTTTAAACTGTCCAAAACAATGCTGCGTGTTAAGCTTTACGGAAAAGAAAGCGAGACTCTGCTTCACCTCTTTTACGGACATTGCAGTGGCTTCCTGTTAAGAAAAAAATTGTGTACAAGTTGGTCATTCTATGTCATAAATGCTTCAATGATAATGCGCCATAATATTTATCAAATCTGTTGGGATTGTAATTCCAACTCGCAATATAAGGTCAAATTTCTGTTACCATATGTAATACTTAAAACAGTGTGTGAAAAGGTATTTGAAAATCAAGGCCCCTAGATCTGGAATGCTTTGCCAAGTATTTTAAGAGAGATCAAATCTTTTGATTCACTCAAATGTCAGCTGAATTCATTTCTGTTTTTAAATTAATAAGATGGATGTGTGGAGTGATTTGTTTGGGTCAAAACACAATGTTTTGTGTTACTGTTGTCCATTGTATTATATTGTAAAGCGCTCAGAACCTGTGCACTTTAATCAGGGTTGCGCCTAGATACATGTCATATGTTATTATTATTGTCGTTATTATCATTATTATTAGTAGTAGTAGCATTATTACTAATGTTATTATTATTATTATTGTTGTTGTTGTTGTTATTATCATTAGTAGTAATAGTAGTAGCATTATTACAACTATTATTAGTATTATTATTAGTATTATAATAGTGCGGTTAAGAATAAAATTCGTGGCGCAACTTATCCTCAAGCATCATTTCAATCAGTGAATCAATGTCACCCATATTTTGCACATTTATTTGTATCCATTAAAATAAAATTTGTCTTTAGGGAATCCTCTGTTCAATCCTCTGTTCAGATCAGTAAAAATATTGAAAAAATATGACTTTTTGGATTTTGGAGTATCTTCATTGATATCTATCAAGAATCCATATTTAGAAGCCTAATTTCTATATCAAACTTATAAATACATGTAGCTGGAAAATGCACCTGAGAGAGGTAGCAATGTAGGAAAATCTTCACAAAATCACTTTGCAATTTTCTCAGAATTGTTTATCTGACCAGGTTGCAACACTATTTTGAGCAGGTCTCAGAAAGTTACTGTCAGAATTTATTCAAATTTGCACAAATCTTTTATACACATTAAACTTTATCTATGACCTTACAGAAGCATTTTTGCTGTTGATGGTGCACAGTGGGAGTTTTAGGCCTTTTTTATTTTACAAAATCTTAAAATATTGGAGACCTCAATGAACTGCATAAGAAGGACTGCAAAGCTCACAAGTTAGTACAGAACATTTTAATTTGGCTCTGTAAGGCCATTCTACCTACCAACAGTAATCGCCGTGCCAAAAGTGAGGCTTCTGTCTTTATGAGTGTTGACTGAAATAACATTTTTTTTTTTTTTTAAATGATGAATGTGTCCTTTATTCTTGATGGCTCGAGATTATTATAGCTAAAATCTTGATATTTTTTGCTTGGTAACCTTGTTTTGTACTATGTCACAGCCTTTGGTGCGGAAAAGCAAGCATTAAACAAACAAAAAAATAGCCTTTGAGTGCTGACCATAGCTACACCCCCTTTACTTAATCGTATCTTTCCACCACAACTGAGGCTAGATTTAAAAAAAACAAAACTTTTCTTTATTAATGTTAAATAAAATATTACAAAAATCTCCTTCACGCGGAAAATGGATTATTGCTCACAGCACTTCCCGCTTTTCACACACATTTTGCGTACGTCACAGCTCACCAATGACACTTTTTAGTTGCAAAACTTATTACAAGAAATTACTTTTATAGTTAACATCTTTTTTTTTGCACTAAAAGTTCTCAACACATGCGCTCAATAAGAATAATCTAGCAATTAGAAGGAAAAAAGTGATGGACTTGCTTTTAGTCGATGCATGTGTTGTCCCAGCTGTAAACCTTTTACAATCTGTAGAAACCACTCAGAGGGATTTTAAAAATCTAGTAGGCTATATTTATTAAGAAATTTTCTACACTAGAGCTAACAAGTGTTTACAAAAATACTGATCTGTTAAGACAAATTGATACAAGTCACTGTGCAAAAGCTGGAGAGTTTATGTTCGATAGTTGAGGAAATATTTTGACAAAAAGTTGCGCCACGAAATTTTGACCGACTATAGAAATATTATTACATTAGTAGTAGAAGGCCTATTGTTATTGTTATTATTATTATTATTATTATTATTATTATTATTATTATTATTATTATTATTATTAACCGTAAGAGATCACCATGATCATCATCATCGTCATCACCAGCAGCAACAACAGCAGCAGCAACAATGCCTTACTGTCTCTCACACTCTGTACCAGGGTATGAGCCACGAACAAACACTGTCCACCCGTCCTTACCCTGGGCTAGTCTCTTGACGTTACTCCATGCCTCCCCACTGTTCTGTATAACACTATAACACCATTTTCTGTAACTCTTCTCCAGGTTCCAC
>NW_004797741.1:287603-293457 GCF_000002075.1 Aplysia californica
GGGTGTTCTAGTTGCTTGACATAATTTTTTCTGTTTTCATTTCGCCTCAACTGTTTTAGTTCTATTTATTTGGCAATTCGTTCCTTTCTCCCTGGCGTCTCATCTGTTTTTGTTTTTGTTTTCCCCTTGCTGTCCTCCCCCAGCCACAAGGACCCCCACGGTGGCAAAGCGTTTAAGGTGGTCACCATCGTTCTCGGAGCTGTCATTGGCCTCTTCATCGTGGTGGTCGTCAGTATCATCATCTGCAAAAAGAAGACGCTGAGGAGAAGACGTGCTGGTGTTGCTGGGCCTCCTGAGTTGGTCCCGGAGAAGACGAAGACTTATTTGGCAGAGCCACCGACCTACGGCGGGAAAAGTGGTATTACCTAGCTCAGTACAACGAGGAGTAGTTGGTCGTTTGATTGTCCCATGATAACGTTGGTTTTTTGGTGGTTATGAGAAGGAGGAGGAAGGGGAGAAGAAAATGGAAAAGGAGGAGATGGAAAGGGAGAAAAAAGGAGGGAGGAAAAGAGGGAGGAAGAGAGAGAGAGGGTAAAGATGAAGAGGAGAAGGTGAAGATGGGAGGAGGAAGGGAGGAGGAAGGGAGGACGAGGGGAAGGAAGAGGAGAGGAGGAGGGAAAGCGAGGGAGCGGAGGAAAACGAGATAAACAAAGAGGATGACAATGTGGATGAGGGTAAGAAGAAGTGATGATTACTATTACAAAAGTGAGAAATAAAGGAAGACCTTAAAATATGGGGGTGTTAGAACAAAGATGTGTACACACTTTTCAGTGTGTAATGATTGGTTTGTTTGATTTTTTGATTTTTTAGCCTCAGTTTCTAAATGAAGTTTTTATTTTTAACATTTCAATGTATTTTCAGAGCCTTGTTAGGCCTCGGAGCTTTAAGAATGAACAAAGAAAGGAGAAAGTTTTAAAAAGGATAGTTTGGACAAGTGGGTAGGGGGTGATAGCGAGAATACTATCATTTAAAAAAATAATAGAGCAGAGATTAATTACGTTTTGGCATCTGATAGCTCTGCGTTCCTCTGTAGTCGAGACACCGGCGTCCGTGATGTTGCACTTAGGCTCATCTCCTTGCATGCACGAAACCCGAGTTCCATTCTCCTTTGGGGAGAATTTTGCCTGAGCATCTCGGTCTTTCTACAAGGATGTTGTATCCCTCTCTGCCTGGGTTAGCACTGGCAGACAGGGTCGAAATCCGCATCTTAAATATTCTATAGTGTGTCGATTGGGGTGTGAAAAGACCCACATTAAATTAGTAGGTTGGCACTGACAGGCAGAGTCAAAACCCACCTCCTAAATAATCTAACTCGATGGATGTGTTTTTTAAAATGCCCACATTAAATAAAAATTGTCGAAAATTTTCCAACTCTCGCCTTTCTTTCACCTCGTCAAGGTGACCCGTTCCCACCAGTGGAGCCTCAGAAACCCCCTCCATACGTCATCAGCGGAGCCGCGCCTCCTCTCTACAACCTGGGCCCTTACCAACTGCCCGTCGACGACACCGCCTCGCCCACCGCCCCACCCTCCTACTCCACAATAGATCTGCAGGAGGCTGCGGGCGGGAATGTGCTGCAGGTTCGCCCCGCCGAGGAGAAGTGAACCAAGGATAGGGGAAGACGTCTGTAGTTCTGTGAGCGAGCTGCTTGGCTGTACATTGCGTGTTTGAGAAGATGTTCGCATATTTTGGCTCATTTTGCAAATAAGTTGCATAATATATCTCATGGGATGTGTACATTAATTGGCTTTCCAAGGGTTGGGGGTTCATACTAGTAAACCTGAATGAAATAAATGTACTGTAACCAGGAACGGGGGGGGGTTGGAATAAAACACTCAAAGCTCTGTGAACGTATAATATAAGTCCAAAGTTGATGGTAACCACCCACATTGCTTTATTCCATTAAAGCGGAAAAAATCCCCCAAAAAATACAGCTGTTAGTCTGCTATGTCATCCAAATTATTCTCACTCAGACGTTGCCATTCAGGTTTACTTGCAACCATCCTTGATGCCCCTCGGTCTAGTCCAAGGGGCGGGTAATAAACTAAGTAAGCAGGAGACACTTTGACGTTATTCACTTCCAACGGCCAAAGTTTTTGAAATTAGCAGTCGGGTCTCTTCGGCGTCTTAGGGTAAATAAGAAGGATTTAGTGATTGTCTTTTTCAAGAGAGTCACTAGGTTTGTCCTAAATCTCCACTTTACCCTATGTGGTCCTGAAGTTAAGAGTTAGGAATTTAATTTTGGAATTCTGAGGCACTGCTGGGGATATTACTGAATGATCTGAAGGCCACATTTTAACGAATCACAAAACCGTTCAGTTATATCACCATGGGTAATATTCTGGTCAAATGAAAGACATTAAATACTGAAAGTGTTCTTTTATTGTAAAGAAAAACAGCATTTCCATGGTCGTGTGCACGCCCAGTTGGAAAACTCCGTGACAGAGTCTGCAAGATGACAATAACAAATGAAATGAATTCTTACTCTTAATATTCGAATAAAGGATGCTGTTTGGTTTCCTGCATACCAAATACTATTTGAAAACTGCTTCTAAATCTTTTCTTTAAAATGCAGTTGAAGAGATAAGTTGAAAAATGCATTAGTTGTCCATTTATCGAATGTTAGTCTGCTTGGTGCATAAATGTATTTCGTCAGCCATGGCGTCTGTATCAGTCCTAAAGAAAAGTTAACAGGAACATGCGCTGCTCCAGGTGAGCCTACTAGATTACATTCTATTGTAGAGTTCGGCGCATCAGCAGCTGCGTTATCTCCACACGTTGATACACCAAATTGTTCGCTTACTGAACGAAAGACAAAACGTGATCGGTGTTATACGTTGTTGTAATCTATTATTGAAATATTCTCTTCTACGGTATCTTTCCTTCACCCATCCTAACCGACCCCACCTCTCTCGCCACACACAAGTGGGCAGAGAAACAATAAACTACATATGCAAAAGCACACAAACAAGTTGTTAAGAAGAATTGCGCACAACAGTTGATATGAAGGAAAAATTATGTAAATAAAAGGTCGTGGCTCCTGGACCAAAATCACAACCTGCCCACCACCGCTGAAAACATTGGCTCGCGATAACGAGACAGGAACGCTGAAATGCTAACACATATCATGTGTATGCGTCTCTCTCCAAAGTGCGGAGTTCCTGAATCATTTTTACCATATCTAAGAGTTCTTCACGCCATCCATTGTCCTTGGCGTTTGGCATGTCAGACTGGATAGGCCACCAAAAGGAGCACACCAGTATCACATACATGTTGGATTTGCATAATGTGAGGAATGTAATCTTTTTCATATAGTTTGGTTTTGTTGTGGTATAGTACCCCTTATTTTACTCAATGACCAATTTCAATATTTTCAAATGTTTCTAATATAACAGTATTTCTGTGTTTACGGAATTATTAAATTTCACTTTTGCTTTGTTTTGGTGTTTGGGTTTTTGTTTTTGTTTTTTGTTTTTTTTTCGTTTTTTTTTCTTTGTTTCTGGGTTTTTTAATTGTATTTTGGTGTTTTTGGGTCTTTTTTCTTTTGACAGCTAAATAATAAAACCCACTCTTAACAGTGACTTTGTTAGTTCTGTTGTTTTTTTTACAACAGTATGTCACCATAATTTTCTTAAACTTCCTGAACCCATGTGTCCCAATTTGGCGTTATCTTTTGTAAGATTTGATCAATTTTTGGCAGCATCTGTTAAAAATGTTTTAATGTCGAGAAATGTTACCACGAAACAACACAGATTAAATAAACTGCAGTGCTGGGTCAGTTTCTGTATAAATTTATTGCCGTCTCAGGGTTTTTCTTTTGCTTATTTCCCGTGGCTCTAGTAATCGGTGCGTTCTGGGCAGAGTGTTTCCAAGTTTGTCCATTTCGTAAACAATTTACCGACGCTTGGTTAATTTATTAATAAAATTTCAGTCAAAATTACATTTTACTGATCCCCTTTGGGAAATTTGGGTTACAGTGGCAAACAGACTTACATAAATGCATAACTATGAATACATGCATATATCAATACGTACATACAAAAACACATACATAATTACACAATATTACACCAAAACAGAATTATTTCACTAACATGCCATTGCTGGTCGCCACAGTGCAGCGCCTTGCGTTTTCAGCCAGGTTTGTCGTGCCTTGCTCAAGGACACACCCCAGTGACCACCCGTCTAGGACGCCACTTGCTCAAGGACACACCCCAATGACCACCCGTCTAAGCCGACACTTGCTCAAGGACACACCCCAGTGACCACCCGTCTAAGCCGACACTTGCTCAAGGACACACCCCAGTGACCACCTATCTAAGCCGACACTGTCTTGCTTGACATTACTTTTGAGTCTGACTCTGGGGCCCCTTGGACTTTTTGGAGTTTACTGTATGAGTTAGTTAGAAAAGGCACCAGAGGTCGACGTTTTTGTCCGTGTCTACAATTAGCCTAAAGCGCATGTTCTAGTAGTTCGCCTCCTTGTGCGCTGAAAGTGATGGGTGTGTGACTGTCATCTTGAATACGCTTTCTTCAGCCACGTGGTCAATCTTGAAAACGCAGAAGCATTTTTCTCAATTTCCTTGCGGGTTAACTGTATATTTGTGCAGTTGTTTGTTTTCTGTGCGGTTTAGTAACCCATTTGAGATTTTTCAAAACATAGCTCTAGGTATTTCGACAATATGGAAAAAGTCCGAACAAGAACAGGATTTCCACAGTTAATGAAGGGTTGTATTTAACAAATTACATTTTATTGCATCAACGTATTCTTTTACCAGATGTTTAATAACAATGTACATGTTCTGGTGTTACTCTTTAAAAAAATCATTATGATATGTGGAAACCGTATTATAATAACAAAGCAAAAGCAAGAACTTCTCCAGGACTTACTAACACACCGCAAAAAAGAGACATGCACTTGGACTTTTTGGAGACCTTGCTGGTTTCTATGGATCTCGAAAGAATATTAACACTGCGTATTTCAGGTATAGTAAAGTAGTGTAGCAGGGATATAATGCACCTTTCAAGAGTATAAAGTTATTTTAAAAGTTCAAGCTTAGATTTCTTAGCTATCTCTTATAGCACCGAGTCAAATGAAAGAAGACGCCATGATTTATTGAGGAATTTAATGTTGTGAGAAGAAAAACAAGATGAAGGACGTACCCTTGTGGTCTTGGACTCTTTCCTGGCATGCCGAAAAGCTACGTAGACATATTCTTGTAAGTAGTTTCACTCATAAATTTCAAGATATTGTTAAGCCAATTCTATATAAACACACACACACACACACACACACACACACACACACACACACACACACACACACACACACACACACACACACACAAACTGTGATTCTGGAAAAATAGGTAGTTTTTCATGCAACAAACAATTTGAGAATTTGGCTGGGTATCACCCATCTTGGGTATCACAAATACATTTTATATAGCGCAAAGCTCTTTTGGTGTGGTTCACTTAGCCTGAGATTTTTATCGAGATCAGAAGATTTTAGACGCTAGTTTATATACATATAGTGAAACATGAGCTATATAATGTCTCAGTCTAATGACCCAATCAGGTGGTTATACAAGTTAAAACAATTTCAAGAAAATAATGAAAGAATTTACACGTGGACAGTGCTTCGCTGTATTCAGAACACAACTGATTCTGTTTCATTTGAAAGCAAAAAACTAGAAACGACATTGTATTGTCAAAGCCATTGCTATGGATTGTCATTTAGCATTAAATTGTGTGAATGATTGTAGCAACTATCAGCAAGCATCTTATCATCGATACAACACTTATTGCTTGATCAGCATCATCATCATCATCATCATCATCATCATCATCATCA
>NW_004797741.1:296799-302472 GCF_000002075.1 Aplysia californica
TATTATTTGTTAAATTATCATTAGTACTTCTATTATAAACATCAGTGTTATTACTTTATTTTTTGTTGTGTGTTTTTGGTGTTGATATTTCTGTTATGCACGAGTAAGCACAATGCGCCTTTGCCACACAACTTCTTCTGTATAGGTAACGACAAAGAGCCAGTAGGAAAAAGAAAACTTTGTTTTATTGTGACGAGGTGTATTGCATTGGTTTGAAGCTATAATTTTTGGAGTGTGGGGTTTTTGTTTTCAAAAATGGACGACACTGGGATTCAAATTCTTACCAAACGTCAGCTGATCATGTTCAGAAACAACCTTGCCAGAACAGGCAGATAATGAATGTCTCGCTGAAGTTGAAAAGTATAAATGCTGACTCTGGGCGTGTGGTTGGCGGGTTTTATGGCGTGATTTCCTCATCCTGCAGAGTAAATCAACGTTTCTAACGTTACCTAAGCTTCATGTGGAAGAGTCACACTCGTCACAGATGACACACAGTTGCTTCAAGAGAATTTTAATTGCAGATTTCTAGTGCCAGCGTAAAAGATTTGACCACCATTTCTGGAGTAACTGTCAGATAGGTTGCGTCGAAATGCAGGAGACCCGAGCTCGGCTCCCATATATGACTCTGTATGAATAGTTTTTATAAGAGAATCTTGGTCTTTCTGCAGGGATTATGTATTCCTCTCAGCCCGGTTTGCCCCTGGCAGACAGGGTCAGAAGCCCGCCTCCTAAATAGTCTGAATTGTGTCGATGAAGGTGTGAAAGCACCTGCATTTAAGATAATAGACTTGCAGAGTTCACGAACTCCACCCCCTCCTCCCCCACCTCTGCCAGGCACATTTGAACTCCCTCACACACCCGCATTGTCCCCGAAAGAGTGGAACACTCTGGCTAAGAAAAAGACAAGAGATAGAAGCAGAGGCGAGAGAAGGAGAGAGAGAGAGAGAGAGAGAGAGAGAGAGAGAGAGAGAGAGAGAGAGAGAGAGAGAGAGAGAGGAGAGAGAGAGAGGGGGGGGGGAGATAGAGAGAGAGTAAGTTAGCTTGAGAGTAACAGTGGAGAACGAGGGAGGGGGTGAGAGAGGAAGGCTGCACAACGGAATAGCTACCGATAATCCACCTTTCGATGTATGATCAAAGCATGAAACACCTCGGAGTAGCTACCGAAACTTACCACAGAGTAGTTACCTTTGCTTTGAAATATTGTAGAGTCGATACTAATGCGGGGTATTGGGCTAAAAACAAATTTTCGTCCCACGGTTGACTTGAAGCACGACTGCTTCTCTACCTTAGAATTACACAGCGCTATCTGATATTTCTGATCGATTTGAGTTTCTTATACCATGAGGCCAAATTATTCGGAGTCGTTGTCAAGATATTCAAAGAATTACATTCGGAAAAGTGGGTGGTTGGCGGGTGCTCTGGTGTGGTTTGCTTCTTCTTTCCTATCAAACATCTATCGTCCTTATCTCCCCTCTTTTTATGTTTGTTACTCTCTTGTAACACCTCTAATCTTCTGGCGTTCATATAACCTCTACTAAAACTTTAAAAATCTTTCGGAAAAGCTTGACGTGTTATGAAACTCAAACTGTTTTATGTCAAATTTCTCAAAACTAGGTACTCAGCATAATTATAGAACTTGGATAAAAGAGATAAGCAGCAACTGACCACGAGTTCGTTGTGCTTTGAGCTGATGTGGATTAACTATACAGTAAAAGGAGAAGTAAGTGTGATTGTGAGTAGTTGTTTTTTTTACGTGCTACTCTTTGTACCTTTAGTGATACAGAGAATTTAGTGGGGACTTTCGTCTAGGAGCCTTTTTTTATTACAGATTTTTGTTTTTGCAGTGATACAGGGAAAGAAGGGGCGCACAGAAAAAGGGGAAAGCAAAGCAACAGAACCATAACTCAGTGGCTAGTCCTAAAGTCTCTTTTTTTTTTAATTTGGAGACGTATATCGATACTAGATATCTAGCAGAGGGCTGTTATTTCGTGGTAAATTTCGATAGCTCCTCCATGGTTTCGGCGAAGCGGCGCCCCTGGGGCGGGGGCATTCTTTGCCTAAGGGATAGAAAGAGAGAGAGAACAGGGGGGGGGGGGGAGAAGAAAGAAAAACAAGAGATTGTGCACGAAAGACAGACAGAGAAAGACAGAGACAGAGAGAAAAAGACAAAGAGAGAGAGAGAGAGAGAGAGAGAGAGAGAGAGAGAGAGAGAGAGAGAGAGAGTGAGTGAGAGACAGACAGACAGACAGACAGACAGACAGACAGACAGACAGACAGACAGACAGACATTCGTAGCCTTGAAGTTAAGGTGTTGTCCTCTCATTCAAAGGTCCCTGGTTCGAATCCGGGTAACGACCGAAACATTTTCTTCTCTAAAATTGTCTCCTTTTACCTTCTTTCCTGCTCTCTAGCAATGTTCTGTCGTTTACTTTCGTCTCCTCTTTCTGCATCCACCCCTTCACCCCCTTTGCCCCCTCCTCTGGTCCCCGGACTCTTTCTGCAGCCTTTTTACTGCTACCCCTTGACTCCTTACTGCGGTCAGCGCTCATATGACCTTATGCAGTTGCGAGCGCCGTAAAACCGTGTGCTAAACTAAACTTACTGCGGTCTTTCAGCCATATCCCCGATCTTCTGGTAGGAAAGATCTGCTCCTAGCCTTCTCGGACAAGGGCAAAAAATCTCGGAGGGCCTGTGAGCAAGTTGCGCTCGTTAAAGATCCCTTGGTGGTCTAAAATAGATAAGTGTAGGCTTAAGCCGCCACCCGGGCACAATCCACAATTTTCTACGAACTGAAAAAGTTTAATTTGTCCCGCGCGCTCATATGACCCTATGCGGTTGCGAGGGCCGTAAAAAACACTTACCAAAAAAAAAAGAGAGAGAGAGAGAAAGAAAGACACAAACACACACACACACACACACACACACACACACACACAGAGAGAGAGAGAGAGAGAGAGAGAGAGAGAGAGAGAGAGAGAGAGAGAGAGAGAAACAGAGAGACAGAGAGAGACAGAAAGATTGTGCGCTCAAGCGGAACAGAGATCAACCGATAATAGGACGTGTGTACAGGTAAGTGGCCGTGCCAACGAACACTAACACACACGCACGCACACACACACACATACACACACACACACACACACACACACACACACACACACACACACACACACACACACACACACAGGTCGACTCAGCCTTAACAAATTGCGAGGGAAGGGGGACCAGTCGTGAATCTGTTGTTGTTGTACGACCTGTTCCCTCCAGCCCGCTGTTCACTGTTCATTCTTCATTCTACAGTGTGTTCGTTGGAGAATAACATCCGGGAGGAAAGACTTGGCCCTTGACTTCTGTTTTTCTTTTATATCGGTTTTAACTTTTACTACTAGTTTTGATCAAGGAGAAATTGTTTTATCAAAACGAACACGAAGAATGTTAAAAGTGAAGAAGTCTGTATCTTAATATAAAGCCATGCGATGCCTTAATTATGTATTACATTCGGGAAGAAATGATATCAAGCAACGTAGGCCTACTTGATTAACGACAGCACAGCTATTCGCCTTGGGAACGAATTGTAATGTCCTGACTCAAGGTTGACTTGCGATGAATGAAACTAAACTGAATTATTTTCTTTCGAGGATGGAGCTGTTCTTCTGTTGAAGGAACAACTTTCTTAATAAATTTGTGATAGAGTCTCTAGTATTCCAGCAAAGACAGAAAGCGGTGTTTTGTGGGTTTTTGAAACCGATTACCTTAACATTCCTCCTTTCTCAGTGACGGAAGTTTATTACAGATTCAGGTAAGTACACGCCCCATCCCCACCCTATCTTCCCCATTTCTCTTCTCATTGAAAGATAAACTATTCACCCCTTCGGTACACGAATCCATCACTTTCTCAGTGCAGTTTTCGCTAGCATCAAAGACAGCACACTAGCGCACCTGTAGTGTGACCTATTTCCTTATTTACACTACAGAATAGAAGGCAACAAAGTTCAATGTCACTACCTGGCCCAGTCCCCGTCCTTCAAATCCTGATTATACATGACTCAAGCTTGAAGGCTTGGTGTGAGAAACGTAAATTACGCTAGGCCTTATCGTAGGCTCGGTACAAATTTAATGTTGATGGCACCATCGAAGGCTTTGTACAAGAAATGTAGATTGTGCTGTCGTATGATTGGTACAAGATGTATAGATTGCACTGTCGAAGGCTGTGTGTTGACATTGACATTTTCAACACTTTATGAATAACACTTTGTCAATAACTATTCTTTTTTTTAACGTTGTCTTGTTTTCAAGACTATTCAGATTGTCAGAGATGGACCAGAACTATGGTGGAGTGTTACAGACTTTGATACTATAACGTACAAATGATTATCATCGGAGTGTTCACAATCATCATCATCATCATCATCGTCATCACTACTCGAACACAAAGCGACAATTTAAGACCTGTAATGACCCCAAAAAAAATCTTGAGAAGCGAATGCGCGTAGGCCCCAAGGCTTCAAGTCTACAATTATAGCTGTAATCTGAAGCCAGAATGGCGGTGTGTAGCGTGACGACGCCTTATAAAGACAGTGTGAGTGTTTGCTTACCTATTTGCCTGATCCGAGTGCTACATAATATTATATTTCTTCATCTTTCTAATATAAGCCTTGGGGTTCACCTGAAGTATATTAATCAAGTTAAGAAATCGTTTGGAAAAATGAAAGATTATTACCATCTGTGATTGGCGTTGAATTGTTGTAATAATTAATAGAAAGAGGCGCTCCGTTTCTCACTTGGTAGCATGCTGGACTGTGGAGCGGAGGCCTTGGATCGAATCTCGGACGGGTCTCTCTTATCTTGGGTTGTTTTGTGGAGTATTTAAAGCTTGCCACCCAAATGGCTAGCTGCTATCGGAGATTTAACGTTAACTTCGGAGGTCCCACCTCTTTCATAAACTTACAGTGTGGAAGAGGGTGTGCTGACAAAATTAGCTACTTCTCGCTATCCAAAATGAAGACATTGACTAAAAACCAACATTAGGGTCAAATTTGTAGACTTACTATAGATCTAGATGTCATATTATATCCATTAACTATAAATGCCTTTTATTATTTCATACTAATAGATCGTAAAAACTTCACATATAAGCGTGAAGTATTTACATAGAACAAGAATCCGAGAAGTAACTCATTTTGTCAATTTAATTAAGCATTGTTAAAAAGGTACCAATAGAACTTACGTCAATATAGTTTCAGCACCCGTTTTTACAGTTTTCAAACATTCGACTAGCGTGTAACTGTGTAAAGAGACTGTGAAGGTAACAGAACTGCTGAGTATTTGTCGAGTTTAAGTAAACTGACATTTGGCGCCTCTTGCTTGGTTCACAGAGGTCTAATTTGCCAGTGTAAAGAAAACGTTAATGCACCGTTTCTGTATTCTTCACTCAGTATATTAAATACTAGTCGTTCTCTCTTTCTCTCTCCTCCCATATTCCTCTATTTTTCTATTTATCTATTCTTACCTTTTCTTTAATTCTTCCTTTCTGTCCCTTACTACGATCCTCTTTCCATCTTTCAAGTTCATAAAAACTCACACCAACTTACAAATCCACTTAAAACATACACGCTTACACATTTAAACCATTCTCTCTCTCTCTCTCTCTCTCTCTCTCTCTCTCTCTCTCTG
>NW_004797741.1:305625-307817 GCF_000002075.1 Aplysia californica
TGTGTGTGTGTGCATTCCTTTCGAGGGCACATTCCTCCTTTATAAAACCGGGGGTTTTTTTCTTTACCTTTTTTAGCTCAAAACTTTGCATCTGTCATTCAGGATCACACTGTGCGTGCTGGTGATCTGTTGAGAGATATGCAAGACGTTTACACAGCGTGCATGTACAACTCTGTCGAGCGTGAAAGGTTCGGCTTGTCTGTTATTGTGTTATGCAACTTTTTTTTTAAGGCATTCAAAGCTTGTAATTTCTGTTGATGAATTTCTTAATAGAATGATGAGATGTCACGTCTTCGCAGGTCGAGTCTTATGTACACGTTCTGCCCAATTTACATCAAAACCCAGGTTTTCCCCAGCTCGAATGAGCGCGGTTCATGCATTTCAATGTTTTTGTAACCACTTATTACACATTAGGACCAGGTCGACCTAGAACCGCCTCTGATCAGGTGGTGCTATGAAAGCCTACCATCGCAAGCAATCCTCCTAAACCCAAATTTGGAGATTTTTCGATTTTTACACCGTCCCAAAGCTCCATCAAAGATGCACCTTTAAACATCACCAATAATTCCGTTTACTGTTATGGTCAAGGTTTACGATTTTCTTGCTTTTCGTGATTCCTGATAGGAACAACGCAACAAAAACTAGATTTTGTCATTGGTGTAAAACGTACGGTCTTCTTACAAAATGTGGATTGCTTGCGACACCGGCGATAGTATGGTTGATGAGATATTGTTAACTTGAAAAAGGGCAACTCATCGGTGAATGTGATGTTATGTTGGGCTCTTTTTCGTGCGCCCTCCCCCCTTTCCAAAAAAATGTGTGCATTCAATGCTCGCGACCGAAATTCTGTGTAATTTGTATCGAGTATCTCTGTCGTTCTGCTGAGATAAACCTTCTGTACCTGCTAAGCGTGAACATTCCGTCTCTTAAGTGATCTTAAGTGAGTCAGTGGGTCTGTAAAACGTTTACAATCTATCATTCATTTATAGTTGCACCAGGTTTGCTGCAACATTACAGTCAGTACTCATGGACCTAACGTTTCATAATACATGATGATACATAATAAAGAGAGCTTTGCTTAGATATGAACGCAGCATACACAAAACAAATAAAGAATTTGAAAGGGAGCCTGCTCTCTTGTCTAGAAATAACTTGCTGCCAATTCTACGGGGGCTTTTTCAAAATAAAAAATGATAGTTGTTATGTTAGTTTGTTTGATGAGATAATGAAAGGAAAGTTTTTAAGTTTGGTCAAATTTCTTAATTAATTTTTTAGATGGGCAGAAAATAGAAGCAACGTAGTATACATTGACATACGCTCTGATCCGGAATTTGGGAATATGAATTTTTATTCACCACTTTTCAACGTTTGCAGTGATTTCATGGACCGAACCCCCCCCCCCCCCCCCCCCCTTTTTTTTTTTCCTCCTTGTCACTCTGGTGGGAAAAAGAGGGAGGAGAAGTGTTATGAAATGCAGTGCAGGATTGATATGAACTCACTATCGAGTCGAGAACAAACAATCTATCTGCTACAAAGTCTGATGTCGATGCTTCTTTTCGTATGTATGTTTAACATACACACATAATACATACAAACGGCACTGTTCATTCTTGTTTGTCATTTGGAAAATCGCTTTGAAACACGTCTAGATAAAATATGCCCTTTCTTGGCCCTTCTAACTACCCTCAAGTACTTCCGTCCGGGTCAACATTTAACCGCTTAAGTTGTCTCCACTCCCTTAATGTCTAGTCCATACTTTCTGAAGAAAAAAATTATTTTCATCTTCCCTAAACTGTGCTCGATATCCCGTGTAATATCAACATAGATGCTCGCCCTTCTCCAGAAATAAGATGAACAACGAGAGGCCTGAACACTCCTCCCGGGTGCGTCTAATTTATTCGGCTCGTCTGCTCGAATTCTGTTTCCCTTTGCGACGTGTTTTGCTTTTTAACTCTTTGATTCCGGATCGCCACTTAAGTGACGTTTTGGGCCACCGATTTCGTCAACCCCAAGATCTGAATCTATTTTCACGCACGCATATTGTGATTTTCTGTACTATTACGAATGGTTTGAGTGCTCACACAAACGAATCCATAAATATTTGACTGAATTACAGCCGTTTTATGATAACACCCTTCGCGCCTTGGTGGGTAAAATTGCAGAATTCCCTGTGTATTGAAAGAGTTAAGGGG
>NW_004797741.1:309780-310979 GCF_000002075.1 Aplysia californica
AAAAAAAAAAAAAAAATTAAAAATCCAAGCTTCTGATACCCCTCTTCCTTCCCCACACATACTCATATCCTTTCCCGTAATCTTGCGAATTAAGAAGTGATGTCCGTCACGCACTGTTACACCAAGCAAGTGAAATACCACAAGGGGAATTTCCAGTGTTAATGGTGTTTATATAGCTTCCATTGCGCGCCCGAAAAAAAAACCCAAAACAAAATCGAACTTTTCCCCGCCTCCACCCGGAATACCCTTTTCACTACGGTGGAAAGGGCGACAGAACTTTAAACTTTTGACTTCTCAGTCTGTCTTGTGCATAAATATAGAAATTCATCCGTGTTACTTCATATCGTCCTGAAGCACATTGAATGTAAGTAGGTGTGTTGGTATGGGGTCTAATCGATAAGTATTTTGCAGTACTGATTTTCTTTTCTGTGTTTATTTTGTTCTGTCAATTAAAACCAGGTATTTTACTGATCATATGACGCAAAGATCCAGAACCAAACATTCACTTGTCGTGAAAGATAGATCAACCAACAAAAGAGAAGCTCTGAAACTGAAATAAATTCCTAAAAGACGGAGCGGAGATATTATTATGTCCAACCAGCAGCAGACTTATTAAGGCAGTGTCGCTACAATCTTGAACCATCAAACTTAAACACAAAACAAGAATTTGTAAATTGTAAAGTATATACATATTTCGCCTGCATCTTTTAAGTTTAAGATATAGAACACAGAGTCTAAAAAGTAGTATCAATAAGGAAGTTATGCTCCTTTTTTTGCCCCAAACAGCACGTCTTCAAGTATTGTTGAATGACCAGAATACGAGTCTTCAATAGATTAAATGTTGGGTGCTCCAAAAAAAAGACTATACAACCTTTTTTCTAAATATCTCGCACAAAATTTGTACTAGAATGGTGTAATTTGGAATGTGTATAATTCATTCAAAGGGAATTTGTTTGACATAAAATTCACAAAGAATAAACTCATTTTCAAAAACGGAATTGGCTTTTATAAAAACCACCTGAATATGCAAAAAGCACCTATTTAAAAGATCTTGTAAGGAAAGTCATGAAATGGCTGGGGGCCAGCTGATTAAAACCTGTCAATTATTTGCCATATCGACAGACCGAAGGGCTAGAACCCAAATGGCCGCTGAATCGGAAAAGTAAAGTAAAGTAAAAGTAAATGCAGTGTCAACCCTG
>NW_004797741.1:311079-313762 GCF_000002075.1 Aplysia californica
GGGGGGGGGGGGTCCTTTCCTCATATTTTAAAAATCTAATCTTTCCATCTTTCCTAACAATATTTCTCTTTTCCTACAGAGTTTTAAAAACTATTATTTTTAAATCCTGGAATTCCGAGAACCAATTTTCTATATTAATTATGTCCTCGTTTGGACTCGACACATTTGAACGCGTCGTTCGCAATGTCCAGTGGTGGCCAAACACAAAGATCCACTTAACCATAAGTACTCAAAGTCACACACTCTGTACACCTTACAGTATCCATACTGTTTCTAGAGACAATAGGGGATCTAATCTTTCCATCCCTGTAACCTGAAACAATATTTCTTTGCTCCTACAGAGTTTTAAAAAAATGTTATTTTTAATTTCTGAAATTCCGAGAACCAATAGTCTATATGTCCTCCTGTGGACTCGACACATTTGAACGCTTCGTTCGTAATGTTCAGTGGTGGCCACTCAACCACGAGTGCTCAAAGCAACATATACTTTAAACCTTACAGTATGGAGCTGATTCTAGAGACAATAGGGGGGGGGGGGGTTATGAGGTTGCCCAAGTAGACAGCATTTGTGGAGATAATATAACCTGAAAGGTGAATATATGGGCTTTGCCAGGAGACCAAAAAAGATGTCATAGTCAAAGAGGAAAGGTTCACACTTGTCAAGCGATTGAGGAATTATGAACACATTGCTATCCTGTGATAGCTTCGCGAACAAGAAAATGGTACAGTCGTCGTAGATGAAGATATACCTTGAGAATGTGGACTGTTGAGATGTAGGAAAGTCCTTGCTGCAGACATTGTCTACGGACAGACGTCTCAAAGGGTACATCTACTGAATTCTGCACCCTGGTGACCTTTAAAGGGGTTCGAACGGTCGTGGTTGACCTGCAGTTGTCATTTTTCCGAGGAATTTTTAGTTCTGATTCTCTACAGGTCCTAACTGATTGACCATTTCCACCCTTGATATTTAACTTTTTTTCCGTACCATGTGTGAAACTAACAAAATGAGTTGGTGGTGAGGAAATGTTCAATACAAAAAGCTCTCTGCTCTTTACTGATCTTGACCATGATCTCAGCAGGCAAAGGAAACTTGAGAAACACTATCTGCAAACTTCTGTTGGCCTGTTGTACTACTGCATTTTGCAATATGGCGCAATCGTTGGGATTTTTAGTGGTAGGCCTAATGCGAACTTGTGCGTCATGCTACAATAAATGGGGACAAAACAGAAAATGGGTTGTCTTTTTACACACTATTTAGATCAAAACTATTCTATGGATGAATCTAAAATGAATATCAGACAAATTCATTTTGACTTCCAAATGTTGTGAACAGATTTGAAACGCAAAACTTTTGTGTGGAGGAAAATATTTGTTTTTTAAGTTGTACTGTTGTTGTTGCTTTTTAGATCACCTTGTACTTTTTCTCACTTTTCCTGGGCTGGGCGTGCGTTCACTTTTTGGTATCTATAAAAGTTAATAGTGCTAACAGACTGTAACCTTTTCTACTGCGGCAGACGAGCCGTTGGGCTTGATATTCTGTGTCATGCATTCTTTCTATGAGACGTTTGACATGCTTGATATGAACAAAAAAATTCAATGTGATCTAGTGGGCACCATCGCATGTTTAGTGCTTCTTGTAAACAAAAACCAAAAAAATCAAACGTAACAGATTTTCTGGGTGAGGGGGGTGTTCGTTTGGGGTTGTTGGGTTTTTTTTGGGGGGATGGGGGTTGGGTTTTATTATTTTTATTTTATTTTTTTTTTAATTTTTTTGGGGGGGGTAGGCGTAATATCCATAATCCATAGGCCTAATAGTATTTTTTTTCACGATAGACCTACATAAAGAGTATTTTACTTCTCTCTCTGTACCGGTGTCTGTGATATAGCGTTTAGGCGCTCCGCCGTCGCATGCAGAAGCCCTTAGTTCCATTCCACGTGTGGGGAGAATTTTTACCGAGTATCACGGTCTTTCTGTTGGGGAGTTGCATACCTCTGGACCTGGGTTGGACCTTCTTAATTACCTAAATTGTGCCTATGGGGACGTAAAAAATCTCCTGCATTAAAAAGCATCTCCTGTTTTCCATTTTATTCTTTTTCGTTTTCCTTTCTACCTAGATTCGTTTCCATTTTCAGAGACGATCTCCTTGTATTGATTTGGGTGTCAATTCAATTAGATTTCTTCATTATGAATAGCTAGTACGGACGATACAAAGTCAGTTATGCATGCTTTGTAATTCAATGTTCAATGTCATTACAGTGCGGGAGACAGAATAATGACACCTCGATACACGCATTGTGAGTGAGGCAAAATGTGCAGAGAAAGTACGAGAATTGTTTGTCTTCTCATCACCGCCTGTCTGAGATATGTCGCCGCCCATGACGAGTGTGGTGATCACGTGTTTCCCGGAGAGACAGACGTGGACATCAAACTTCCCGCCATATTTGGTATGCGGCAGTCTGAGGAAGGAATATGTCAGTCTTGGTCGAAGATTGCGTTGCAGGTAGGATGTGATTCGTCTGTGTTGAGGTTAATTGCCTTCAAGTACAAGATACATGATAAGTTATTTCGAGTAAGTAGAGCTTGGTTGCCGAAAGAGGTCCCTTAGCCCCACTGAATGTCCAAAGTATGTTTGTCACGTGTATATTGCAACTTCTCAGAAACAGCCGGTCGTAGGTTTTATAT
>NW_004797741.1:314065-315290 GCF_000002075.1 Aplysia californica
AGACAGACAGACAGACAGACAGACAGACAGACAGACAGACAGACAGACAAATGAATTGGTGCATGGGTTGATGAATAAATGGATTAATGAATGCATAAATGAATAGATGGTTTCAGGGATGAATCTCATTTACTTCATTTTTTCCCTGCTTTTTTTCTTCCTTATAAATTTTAGCAAGCTATTGCTCTAAACTGGGTAACCTCGCTTCTGAACGGCGCAAACTCTTCAAGCAATGAGACCTTTATACCCGGGGTCAAATTCGGTGAGTCCACCACTTATTGTAAGTACATTAATCCTTTGATTGCATCTTAACTTTCGAAGCATAAACGTGTTCTTTTCTTTCGTTTGTTACAATCAATTTGTTCTACATCTACTTTTAGCACGTCTGGTCTGTGCAACTTTTACCATGCAGAAACATGTGTTCTATACAGAAATGATAATAATTATAAGAAGGTTCTCTTTTTTGGTGTGTAGTTTGTACCATAAAAGTATTTACTTTCTGTGGCCCTTATCCTTTTGTTCTATATTTCCCTTTAGCAAGCGTTGTTACTTGTAATTTTTATCATGCAGAAACCCATTTTCTAGCAATAATATTTGTCTCCTACTCACGTTCTTTACTAGCGTTTCCAGTAAGGCAGGAACACCCCAGTTTACGACGTTTGGTTCTGTAATTCGAAAGATAGCGGGTTTAGATTAACAAAAGCGTAAATGTACATGTGTGCATAATTAAAGAGAGCAAGAAATGCATATGGGTTAGCAAAGGAAGAGGCCAGAATAACTCGGGTTATGGTTGTCATTGACCAAAACCTTCACAAAATCTTCGCTCAGCTTACAGTAACGTAACATCTGCATCAACTCGCTTCCTAGTCTCAACAAATCATGACGTGACTTCTATCTCAATTACTATTTAGGTAGGGCAGCAGATCAGGTCTTAATCTTCCGACCCCGTTGCAGCCCCAATGAATTGCAACAATTCATCGCACTCCAAATTCAAATTCAATTAGGTCAAGACTCATATCCAGCAGCACTGTACTCACTTCGTAACTTTATGAGTACAGACAGGGCAATAATAAATATATTGGACAGCACAGTTTGTGCGCACTGTTGGATTGACAGTCTGGAAGTAATCGTAAATGAAGAAGAAGAAGAAGAAGAAGAAGAAGAAGAAGAAGAAGAAGAAGAAGAAGAAGAAGAAGAAGAAGAAGAAGAAGAAGAAGAAGAAGAT
>NW_004797741.1:317691-331803 GCF_000002075.1 Aplysia californica
ATATCTTTCTATTTATCTCTATTCATCTATCGATTAATTTAACAAGCGAACTATATTTTCTACTTAGCCTTTCCAGGGTGCATAACTCATTTTCTTTCGAATGTGTGTTGTGTCTTAGTTATGTCCCCTATACAAGTTACTCGCGCATTCAGGCGCAATCTTGCAGCTCAAATTACAACTTGCCTTACAGTGGTCGAAGTAATATAATTTTCACTTTGTTTAATCAGGAGTGCACAGTATTCTTCTTCTGTCTGGTTAATACCCGTGATAATCTTCTTCTAATATACCTTCATCAAAATGGCGCCGTTTTGGGTAACGAATCTCAATATTGCCAGTCTGTTTGACGACTTCAGCCGATCGAAATGACACAAAACCCCACATGTTTTAAAATGTAAGTACTTTTACGATCCCATCGACATAATTTAGATTATTTAGGGTGATTTGAAAACATTGGAGATTCGAAGCAAGGCATTATTAGCCTTTTGACATTGAATATAATTAATTAGACTCCTAATGTTGGCAAACGTTCATATTATTCAGCCGTGAAGTACCGTCCCTTTAAATGGTGTGATCTCTACAAATGTGATTTTTTTCGATTTCCCTTTCCAGTTGTATCAAAGCACACTTATACCCACCCACCTCCCCCCATTCACTGCAAAATCCAAGCAAGAACAAAGACAAAAACCCTCAAACCTGCAACAAATATAAACAAAACCTTTTCTTATGTTCGACTCTTTTCTTTGTCCTTCTCCAGACCACCGTCGAGTTGTTGAAATCAAAAACAAAAACAAAAACCAAACATAATCCAAAACCAAAACAAATCAAAACAAAAACAAAACCAAGCAAATTTATTTTTTCCTGTCTAGACCATCTTCGAATTGATGAAAAAAAACCAAACAAACAAACAAACAAACAAATTAACTCAAAACAAGTCAAATCAAAACAAAATCAAGCAAATGTCTTAATTCCTCTCTAGACCATCATCGAGTTGGCCAAGAAATACAAATGGACGTACATAGTGGGCGTCCACACGACGGACAACTACGGGCGCCAGGGCATGAGTGAAGTACATCGCTTGGCTCGGCAGAACAGTATCTGTCTCTCCTTCCTCGAAGCTATAGACACCCAGGAACAGCCTTCGCGTGACAAAATGGAAACTTTTGTTCGGCAGACGCTTTTCGGGCGCGTTGCGAAATCTAGAGACACTCTTGGTAAGGCCGTTTAACAATTCTGTTCCTGTCACACGGTTCTTTTTTTTTTTTTTTTCTTGATATCGGATAAAGGGCCAAAGACCTTAAGCTAATAGAATAAGTGTAACAGCAACCACAAAGCCTACTTAATCTTTCGATTATTCAACAATCCCATTCTCTCGTATTGTTATATTAATTCTGTTGAATTTTTTAGATTGACCTTGTCCCCAATATATCTTTTCGAAAGGATAAAGCTTTTTAATATATTTTTTTTCTTTTCAGCTCTCTCTCTCTCTCTCTCTCTCTCTCTCTCTCTCTCTCTCTCTCTCTCTCTCTCTCTCTCTCTCTCTCTCCCCCCCCCCCCCTCTCGATACATGTAATACCTTATCTGTTGGAGTCCAAAGCTACACTTGCAGTACTTACCATGTGACCTCTTAATAAAACGTAAAAGGTCACCACGTAAAGAAGTAACATTTTATAGACCTATTATAAGTAAAAATCATAATCAGTTTTGTAACATTTAAAATAAATAGGCTACATGATTCCAACATGCCCTCGATGTTTGTCCAGGTGTGATTTACTTCGGCCTTCAAGATGGACTCCTGAATCTTCTTCGCTTCATCAAAGAACGTCGGAGCGCATGGCACAATGCCCAATACTATATGGAAAAGATACACTTCATTGCCTCTGATGCGGTGGGGCCATCGGAGGAACTAAATGAGTTGCTCCAAGAATATAAGTTAGTGACGGATCACTGTTCTCTCTCTCTCTCTCTCTCTCTCTCTCTCTCTCTCTCTCTCTCTCTCTCACACACACACTCTCTCTCTCTCTCTCACACTCTCTCTCTCTCTCTCTCTCTGTCTCTCTCTCTCCCTCTTTGTGTGTGTGTGAGTGCGTTTATGTGTGTGTGTGTGTGTGTGTGTGTGTGTGTGTGTGTGTGTGTGTGTGTGTGCGCGCGCCCATGTTTCTTTATTTGTTAAAGGGTTTCACGGATGAATTAGATGACTCGTGTTAACTTTACTATAATATTACATAATTTCTACATGTTATCCATAATAAGGCAATGTATGTCAAATAACTGGGTAAACATTGATTTTATCTTTATAATTATGGACTACAAGTTTGATTTGATATTAAAGTAACTGCAACACGTACTAATTCATTAATTAAACATAATATTGATTGAATGGCTAACTCCCTGATTGATTAATTGTTCCATTGGTCAGTTGTTACTTGCTTACTTGCTTGCTGAATGATTGATTGATCATTTCATTAATCGTTTGATAGATAATTAGGTTGATTGGTTGGTTAGTTATTTGGTTGGTTGTTTTGTAGACTGATTAAACTGCTAAATTGACAAATTGGGTATAATCTTTAACATCACTATCCTATTCACTTCTACATCGTTTGCCTACTTGTTCATAGGTCGAAGATCATACTTGTGTCCCCTCCCAAAGCAGACGTGAAATCGTTCGAGGATCATTTCTTCAGTTTCCTGTCCTCACCGCCTCCGTGGGCCTCAGGTGGCTCTTGGCAAACAGCGATGAAAAGGATTATTCGAGAAGAATACAGGTAAGGCGAATGGTTCTTTCAATAAATACAAAAACCCTCCACTGAACTGCTCCATAGTAGTATGAAACATTATGCTGCTTCAGCTTCAAATACATGTTAGGGGAATAACGAGTTTAACATGTTCCACATATAAGTGAAAATATGACTCGTCCTCCTCCTCTTTTGCACCCTTTACTTACTCCTTCTCCCCCCTCGTCCTCCTTCTCTTCCTCCTCCGTCCCCCTCCACCTCTACTGGACCATCCATCCTCATTCCATCATTTTCATCCTAAGCTCCCCCCCCCCCCCCCCACCCCCACTTCATTTCTTTCTTCTCGTCACCAACCTGATATAAGTTGACATCTTTACATTTCAAATACTCTGACGCTAAAGTTGCCCGGGCTACAACTTCACGGCGGAGTCTCTTGAGTCCTGCAATCTGCAGAGCAAAGTCCGTTTCTATGGCTACCTGACGGCGGCTCTCGACTCAGTCTACCTGATTGCAAACACTGTACGAGCATTGCACCAAAATCTTTGTAATAATCCTGGTAAGTTTTTGTTTAATTTATTTTTAAATCTTTTTCAGTTGTACAAAGTAGGTATCACTCACTTCACGGCCCAGATAACTTTGATTACTTATTTCTAGCTTGAAAGAAAGTCATGTTGCAGATGTGGTAATAGTAGTGATACACCTATTTCGAACACAAGCCCATTTATATGTTGGTATTCAGAACACGGGAGACGACACGTGCTTCGTGGTCTTGTCTTTTCGAAACGACAATAGACAGAAAACATAACTCCTCCCTCTCACCTTGGGGACGAATTACGAGTACTGTTGTTGATTTGTTTATCTTCTGTTCTTGACAATAATATTCTAGTTATGGTAACTTTTGGTGCTGCTATCATCTGTCTGTTCATAGAAAAACATAGCCAGTGTGTTTTTTTATATATAGATATTTTTACGCTCCTGTCGACACAATTTAAATCATTTAGGAGGTGAGCTTGCGACCCTGCCTGTCAGGGCCAACCCGGGCTTAAAGATACCCTTCGTTTCTAACCCTGTCGTTTAAGAACTTCTCTTTGTCATTGCAGGCTAATATCCCAGCCTGATTGTGGTTGTAGTTCATCTGCTCGTTCTTAAGGGGGGGTATTCGGCTCCCTGTCTCTCTCTGTCTCTCTCTGTCTCTCTTTCTCTCTCTCTCTCTCTCTCTCTCTCTCTCTCTCTCTCTCTCTCTCTCTTCTCTCATGTCTTTTTTCTCTCTCTCTCTCTCTCTAAAGATGATGATGCGGCAAATACAGAATTTTGGGATGTAGGCCTAGGCTAAGGGAAGGTAGCTATGGTACACACCAATATGACTATTGAGTTGTTCTTGGGCTTGTTTTTCAGCATCAATGTGTTTGTCTGGTGGAAATAGAATACTCTAAACCTTTAAAAAATTATTTTCATGTGTTTTTTGGACGTGGCGCTACAAAGAAAGTGCCGAGTCAGCAGTTTTAATGACATTTTTATTTTCTTGAGATCTTAAAAACCACTCAAGATAGAGTCTTCATACTTGGCATGGTAATAGAAATGATCATTCTCTACCACCTAACAATGCCAGATTTGACTTCTGTCCATTGACTTTCAGATACTCTGTCATAGGGGTGGGGTCAAATTCAGATCTCCGAAATGTTCAGGTAATCAAAGGCCAAACATTAAAAAAATATTAACTAAAACAGAAAAGTCAAAAATCTCTCTGTTAGGTGGTAGGCATACATGCAAAGAACATTGTGTGCAAATTTAAACAAGTTCTGACAAGAACTTTCTGAGATCTGGTACAAAAAGTGAGACAAATTTGTCAAAAAAGGTATTTTGAGAAAAACGCAAAATGAGATTTTTATTGGCCAACAGAAGACCCAGACACATTTCTAAGGTAAAAAACCTTACAAACATTGAAACAGGAAGTACTCTGAACATTCTCCACTCAAAAAGAACAATGTAACAGTCATGTTTTACTTTTTATAGCCCAAAATTCTCATTGTACCCCTTCTTTTAAAAAAATTAAACACTACCTAAACATACTAGTCTCCACCTCCAGAGACATAAAATTCTCCATATATATATAAAAGCTTCTATCATTCTCTGCTCTTGTCTCTGCCCTGATTAGCCTGTATCTCTTGGCTTTCTCTGTGGCTGCTACCTGTGCTTTCACAGTTCTTGTGTGGTCCCGCTTTTCCCCGTGACGCTTGTTTCTCGACCGACAGGCAGGTTGAGGGTTGTGAGAAAGTCACGCGATGAGCTCGCACCGAAGTAGATTCACCAATAGCAACAGCAATAGACAGGCGATTGCGATGAACAAACTGGTGCATTGGGCAGCAAGCCCATGACTGCAACTGCAAGCTCACTTTCGTTAGCGTTTTGGGTGCTGTAGAATGCAGCGGCCCAGTAGGTCATTGGATGACAGACGCGTGAAGATTGGTCGCACGTGATCAGCGACCAGCTGGCAAAGTGGAGTCCCGACATGACTACCTGGTGGCAACCCCCTTGCTTCAGCCTTTGAAAAAAACACCAGGAGTCTCTCCTTTAGGGCAGTTCTCATGGTGGTGGTCCTCATCTGTTGAAGAACAATGGTATAGGATAGCCTGAGTGGAAAAGGAAAGAGATACGAGCTATACTGGTACCAGTAGCACACTACCACCAGGAAACCAGTGAAGGCACAGTTTATCTCTGTGTCCTGCAAAAAGACCTAGTTAGGAAAGCCTTAGTCAGGCAGTTGTAACCCTCATCCCCCCTCCTCCACCCAAAATCTTTTTTCTGCACTTCCAAAATACATGTAATGCAGCCCTACTCTTTCAAAATCGACAACGTTTTTAATTAAGTACTAAGAGCAAAAGTCTAGACTCAGAACATTTTCATGTTGCATATCTAATAATCAACCATCACGCATGCAGTCAAGTTCTGCAGGGTTTTTCAGTGAATTCGAACGCCTCAGCAAAAAAATTAAATTAAATAGGAAAGGCAGAAAAACAATCCAGATCCCACCTACCTCTGCCTTACGACAAATAGTGTTAGGTTAAGTATCTATACTATCTATATAAGGAGTAACGAAAAAGTGCTCACAACCACTAGATCTAGATTCTAGATCCAAGATTCTAGTTCTAGGTCTAGATCTATCTCGATAATCGATGTGTAATCTCCTCCTTCCTTCCAAACCCTCATGCTAGATCTATCAACACAATATGAACGTAACCAATCACATTGGCATTCTCAAACTAACTGCTTATCATTCTGAAGTCTTCACAAACACAGCAATCGTGTAGATCTACAATCCGAGGAAGCTCCAGATGAATAGATCTTTAGATAGGCTACACACTACACTTCCTAATAAAACCGTAAGATTGAACGAGGACGATAGACAGAAGGAGGAGAATCAGGGCGGACTGACCTACTTCGGGTTTGGCGAGCTTATGTCGTCTACAAACAATTATTTGAAGCAAATATAAGTGAAAAATACAGCCCATATGATTGTTATTTTATTCACTCACCTGTACAGACGAATTGATGCATTGAGAATTCAGTGCGATGAGAGAAATGCGTCAAAAACGGTCACTGTCTGTCCGTAGGCACGCAGCGTAAACAATAACAACAATGGCGGCATTAGGGGAAGCCCCTTCCGTTGCTACCGGCTGAGCCAATGAGCGTTTGCGCAGTGGTCACGTGCTAGGATAATCCAATCACGTTTTTCTACGGGGTCTTCACATAAGCGTAAACGGCGGTCCGTGTTATTTCTGTACGATACCGAAACTACGGTAATTGAACGGCCGAAATCGCGACCTTTCCAACGATACCAAATGTTCCTACGTCGCAGTCGCAGTTGTGTAAAGCAGCATGAGAAAGAGTCAAAGTTTGGTGTTTTCTGACTTTTTATTCAAAATTTCCTTTACCCCAACCTCTCTCAAAGGCATTTTTGAGTGATTTTGAGGTGTTTTTATTCAGTGAGGCCTCCAAAATTGGATTCCTGACATATTTTTCTACAAGAATATTCCAAAACCTGGAAGTCGATATTTTTAACTCCAACTTTGAAAAATCGTGGCTGGTCGATCTTTTCGAAACGACAATGGACAGAAAACTGAAAACATAACTCCTCCCTCTCACCTTGGGGACGAATTACGAGTACTGTTGTTGATTTGTTTATCTCCTGTTCTTGACAATAATATTCTAGTTATGGTAACTTTTGGTGCTGCTATCATCTGTCTGTTCATAGAAAAACATAGCCAGTGTGTTTTTTTATATATAGATATTTTTACGCTCCTATCGACACAATTTAAATCATTTAGGAGGTGAGCTTGCGACCCTGCCTGTCAGGGCCAACCCGGGCTTAAAGATATACCCTTCGTTTCTAACCCTGTCGTTTAAGAACTTCTCTTTGCCATTGCAGGCTAATATCCCAGCCTGATTGTGGTTGTAGTTCATCTGCTCGTTCTTAAGGGGGGGTATTCGGCTCCCTGTCTCTCTCTGTCTCTCTCTGTCTCTCTTTCTCTCTTTCTCTCTCTCTCTCTCTCTCTCTCTCTCTCTCTCTCTCTCTCTCTCTCTCTAAAGATGATGATGCGGCAAATACAGAATTTTGGGATGTAGGCCTAGGCTAAAGGTTTTGCAAAGAAAAGTTTGAAGCACTCTCGGCACCCATCGCAAATCCGGTAGTTTTGACACCTTAATCGGAATGGTGGTAGAACTAAAACAGGTCCAAAATCCGAAACTAGATCTAGATCTAGATGTATCGAAAAAAATTGTATTTTAGCTAATAGGCCTAGGCGTAGACCTCTGCGGTAAGAGCCGGTATGTCTTCGACTTGTAGTGGAAACACGCATAGCCTTTTTTTTTTTTTCCACGACAGGTAATGAAAATGCGGGTAAATTTTTTTCTCCATTTTTTCCTCGACATGTAAAAATACCGGCTGCCTTTTTTTTCAACATTGAGAATTTGAAATTCGACCTAATATTCCATTAGTATAGTATATTGAGGCGTCGGTATCCTAATGGTGAGGCCACCGGACTCATAATCGTGAGGTTGCGAGTTCGGAGGTTCCAATGGCGGGCCCGACGTTGTGTCCTTTGGGAAAGACACTTTACACGAATTTTCCTCCCTTCACCCAGGTGGGAACGGGTACCCGGCCATAGACAGCGAAAGATCTTGTCAGTATGTTAGTGTTTAGCGCCTATATAAAAATGGCTGCTTGCACCGTATGCTTCTCAGGAAGTTGGAGTTGTTTCAGAATGCTCTCAAGTCTGCTGGAGTAGTACTTGTAATAGTATAGATTGTGAAGCGCAAAGCACTTGCTGTTGAGCGGGTATTTGCGCTATACAAATGCTCTCTATCGATTATCATTATTATTATTATTATTATTATTATTATTATTATTATTATTATTATTATTACTGTTATTATTATTATTATTATTTTTATTATTATTATTATTATTTTTATTATTATTATTTTTATTATTATTATTATTATTATTATTATTATTATTATTATTCACCAAGACCACAAGAACCTACAATTTTTGGGCTAAGTACATCTGAACTGCTGACCGATGATATGCAATCAATTACTTAATCCATTGTGTACCCAGGCATGTGCACAGCGTTGAGAACTCTGCTGGAATCCGGTGTCTTCTCAAACTATGAGATCCTGGACCTAAACTACAACGGCATACGTGAGGAGTTTTTGCCCTGGGAGTTTGCCAACGAGGGTCGACATCTCCAAAATGTCTCTGGAGACTTTCAATCCATAGACGGCGTGCTCTACTCCTTGCAGACCAATCAGGGAGCTGGATATGAACACGTGAGTGAAAGACAACCTTTATAGGTGGCTGATGTTTTATACTTGTTTCACGTATGTTATTTTGTCAACCACTATATGGTGCCACCCAAATTATCTAAATTATGTTGACGAGAGCGTAAAACATTTGCAATCCCCCCTCCCCCTTGTTTTGTTATTGTGGCAACTTTTTAAGCTTCTTTATTTTTTTTCTTTCATCGTATTAAAGATCACTTATTTGTACTTGAATATCAGGCGATGATTGTTAACCAGTAATTAAGAACAAAACAGGTGGATACTAAAGCCGTTAAACTATTAAGACCAAACTTGAAACAGACACATATAAGAAATTCTTAAAAGAAGTATGTAGAACATATCTATTACCTAAGGATTAAAAGTATTTCATTTATATTCGCACAAGAAGGAAGGCAGGGAAAATAGTTGCAATCTTTTTAGGTTTTTGGAAGACTCATCTTTATTGTCTGTTTTAACTATTTTATTGATTGATGTGAACATGTTATCCAGACTCTCATAGTTTCTGTTCCTGTTTCACATTGATGTTTTCTAGTTAAGTTGTTACTGCTCCAAATTTTGTCTTTTTAATTTTGATTTTTTTTCTCATTTTTAGTTTTTTTAGTGAGAGAGCGGGGGTCTTTATCGTTTATATCATTAGCCTTATTTTCTTTTCACCGTTGATGTTTTTGATCGGTGGTTGTTCTTAATAAACAGTCTACTTTCTTGTTACTACGAGAAAGGTATGGCTATGACCCTAAAAATATGTTGTCCTGTTTCCCGATATTTTTTAAAGTTCGCAATTGGCCAGACACGGACGTATGCTTATTGTTATCCCATTATTTTGACACATGCTTCAGCGCACAATTCCATTACCAAGCTGAACATTCTCTCTGACTTGCTTCGCTTGAGAGCCTTTCATAGTCCTCAACCCACTTGATTCAGTCCTATAGGAATAGGAGGTAATAGTGAGATATGTGGTCCCGTTGCTCAGTTAGTGAATTGTGCTGACAAGGGGTTTCGACCTGACCCGTAATACCGTTTTTAGTACATAATTACTCAGCCGTGTTAATATAATTTTCCTCTCAGCCTGCACTTAAACGTGAGACCAGATGCCCCTTTTTCCAAATGACCTATATTTTGCCCAGATCATATAAACGTTCATCTTCAACACAAAATTATGTCCAACTCACTCTGAAACTGGGTTGAGTATTTAGGTCTTGGGAGAGGCCATACTATTTTTCCGCCAATGTCAAACCCTGCAGATCGTCTTAAGAACGGTCCACTCAATTTTAGGAGGTGGAAGCATTTTAAAAAACTATGTATCTGCTGTAAAAATGAAAAGTCACTAAGTAAATTAAATTATGGTTAACGTGCCTTCCATTCTCTGATTTCAGATTGGCACCTACAAAAACGGCTCTGTGTTCCTCTTGCCAGGGATCCCGGCAATTATGGAACCATCAGAATGTAAAGAAATTTGCTCTGAGCCTGAGTGTGAGGGAATAGACAAAATGCACTTCCTGTACCAGGAAGGCAGCGTCATCATTTTAGGCTTTTATTCCGTGCACTGGGGCTCCGACGGCTTTGGTTGTGGTGATTTCAGGTCCGTTGCTATACTCTCTTTTTGGTCACACATATTATGCTACCTCGATACTATAGTAGCCACCAGGGTCTTAGTTGTAGCGATAGTGCGGGAGGTTGGAGGGCGCCACTGGTAGGTCCTATTTCTTTACTTTCCCTCTCTCGTTTCTGTCTGTTATTTTTTTAAACTGTTTCCAGCACTAACACTAACAGACCGTTATTGTATCGATGTGCTTCTCTTTACTCAAACAAAGTAGTAACCATTTTACGACCGTTGCAAATACCGAAGATTAGTGTTGTTTCTACTGGAATGTAACATACAAAGAAAAAAAGGATGAGAAATAAGGATGATAGAAGAAGCAAATCAAACCAGAGGACCAGCCAACCACCCACGCCACCAGGGTCTCTGCTGTCATGACAAGGCTCATGTCTGTTCCAGGGAAAAGACTTGCATCCTATTCCAACAAGAGAGATTTTGTTTCATGGGTGTATCCGTCTTTCTATATATTATAGTGTGGGCTCAGTGCAACCTACTTGGAGAACCTAAACAGATAGGTAAAGGGGAAAGATCAAGGTAGTGTAGTTTTTTTAAGAGCATCCGAACAAAGGAATGAATGGAGAACCATGATGGCCGATGTCTGTCGCAGATATGGCACTTGATGATGATAATCCATCTTTCTGCTCGGATGGGTAGATGGGTCCTGACAAGTAGGTTTGGAGTAGCCTATCTCCAAAATCATCTAGAATGTCGTCTATGAAGGTCTAAAACATTACATTGAATCAGTTATTATTGTAGTATGTATCTTGATGTGAAAATCCAAAACTATTTTGGAAGAATATGAGTTTCATAAACATGTTAAGGCTTTGCTGCTTGAAATGTAATTTTCAACCTTTTTGGGGGTTTTCCTTAAATTTATTCAAAGATATAATTTTAGTTGCTGTGTTTCATTTTCGTTGTTGTTGCTGTTTGGTTTTTTTTACTCTTTTATTTAAAATACCTACTTTAGTACTGGTACCCTAAATCTAGATCTGTATTAGCATATATGCTCCCGAAATGTTTTTCTGGAAACTAAAATTCTAAATGCTGAAAAAAAAATTACATAATACAGATACAGTTGTTAAAAGAATGATTTTTTTTTCGTCTGAAAAATATAACTTTCGGGGCTTAGTACATTTGAACAGCTAGCTGCCGAAATTTATTGGAAGCATTTTGTCTGCTTTGTGTGGCAGTTCACGTTTGTGAATTTGCACCGGAACATTCTGGTGGCGGGTATGAAAATGTTTTATTATTATGTTTGTTATAGGCTACATAAAAAAGGGAACATGGGGAAAGGGGGGTTGAAAGTTGAATTTTAAAAAGATCCCCCTTCCTCTCGATCTTCTCCAGGGATGAGAGTATGTCCTATGTAGCCTTGTCAGCATTTCTGAACAGCATCAAGAACCTTCGCAAGTCGACGGGCACCAACTTTGGTTACCTGATCCTGGACGACTGCTACAACCCTCTCACTGCCAGCAGGATGGTTGTCAAGGTCAGAGTTCACTCTTTTAAAACACAATTCACGAAGGTCGTAAACTCAGTTGGAGGGTTGTGTATCGGGAAGGTCCTTCTTCTTTCCTACCTGTTTGTTGTTTCTGTCGGTCTGTTTCACTTTTTCCTTGCACTACAATGGGCATGGTAAATGAGATGTAGTCTTCATCCTACCTGTTTGGAGAAAATCTATTTGAAAAATAAGTACCCTTCATTCTATTGCTGCAGCAAAGTGTCCATCATTGTGTTGACGAAGTTGGGCATGCTGCCAATGATGTCCTTGTGAATCTACATAAACGTCAGTGCGATTTCTAGGATTTTGCATACTTCTCTAAATGTTGTGTCTAGTTTGTAGTCTTTTAGAGTTTAATAGAGGCCCTGGATTGTACGGCACTGAGTAGACTTAAATATTCCATTGCAATATATTATAATTCTGTTTGAAACTTGATTTTATGCAAACAGAGTAATTTTTCTGTAAACGATCCGAAAAGAACTGTAGGAAACGACTTTTGATAGTCCTGGAATTTGGAGGGGTCGAAGATTGATAGTGTATTGATTTTATTTTGCTTCAAGAAACAGTTAACAATTTGACAAACTATTATGTCACAGGCCTGCTTTGCAGCAATTTCGTTGGTGTTGTAGTGTCTGTATCTCTTGGAAGCGTGGTCCTCTGTGGTCTGTCTTGTTGATGGAACACATTTACTGTTTCTAATTTCATCAACGGCTACTTTAAAAGTGTCAAGGGCTTGTTAGGCTGCTATAGGCATTGTACTTTTGCGTTAGAGGATCCTATAGATAGCGTCAACATGCATTAACAATTTGTTGAAAAAGTGAGAGAAGAAGAGAAATGTTTCACTCTTTTATACATTCAGGACACCATAGGCTTCGGGGATGGTATTTTCGTCCCTGTGCTCAGACTGAATTTCTTCAAGACAGAGCTGGATCTCTCCTTTCCAAGTGAAGACTGTACTAATAAGTCGAGACTGTAAATTCCACCTTGTTTCAGACGGCCGTGGAATATTCCGGTGACAAACGCGTCTGAGAACGTCGATGCATTTTGTAGAGTGGGCAAAAAATGTCGTAAAGCCTGCATAGCATTAGTGAAAAATACCTCTGTTCCCAAACAAACCACCCTTTTCATGATCGCGAAGGGCGAGTTCGTGAGTTCCACAGAACAAAATACATTCGATAATCTTACACGGTAGGTGCCTGTTCTTTCTCAGCCGTTCGTTATAGTGAGATGTTGCAATGCGATGACCAACGACAAGCTGCGCTGCTATGTCTACTTGTCCGAAAGTATGATACTTAACGGTATTGTTTGTTTACGTGCGCTCTTGATGACTTGTGAGTTTTTATAGATGTAATAATGAACGATTAGGCTCTGGCGAGGAACTTGTACGGAAAACTGATTGGATGGTGGATGGTAAAGGTTCTTTTATTACCTCTGTGTGGGTGTTGTGGGCATTTAAATTTTTGGGCGGCAGTGCACGACCGTGCTCTATGGACGAGCCGCCCCTGATTGTAACACCTCTGATTTTTACACTTACATGACCTAAATGTGTTGCAAATACCGTAAAAGGCTTACCTAAATGGTGGGTTCTCAAAGAGGAACTGCGATTGCTCCAGATCTGTTCTGTTTTGTTTTCCTTCTTTGTAGCCACCTCTAATTCCGAAAGAAAAGTCCTGTAGAAATCGAGATGTCGTGGGATACTGTGTGCCCATTGTATTATACCTAATAATTTTCATTTCTAAGGGATTTCTGTAGCATTTAATATACAGGATGATTTAAAACGAATCAACCGATTCCGTAACGCAATATTTTAATAAGGACAAGCAATAGAAAACTCAAGCTCAGTCACAACTACTGGACTCACAATCAACTTTTATTTCCTGTCTTAGTGTGCGGCCGTAGTCACTTGAGCCACTTGTCAGGTTACCAGTCCCTTGTAGCGGGAAACCTGCTGCAGAATGCCTGCCGCACTACGGCCGCACCCTTACAAGTGTTCAATGTCGCCACCACCACCAGCACGGCAAACATCAGTGCCATAAAACAATTCATCTCAGACGCGTTTCAGCATATGATCACGATCCACTGAGTTGATCGCTGTATTGTTCGAGATTAATGGGTAGCGGTGGAACATGAACCCAATCTTTTATGCAAAAATGTTGGCGGACCGTATCTTGCACAAGTTATTGTTTATACATCCAGTAACCTTTTGTCAAGTCTACTCTGACCAAAGAATCCCAGATGATCGTGGTGCTACACGACTAGTAAGAAAAAGGTGCAACCTCTGTCATACCGTTAGCTTGTTAATATCTAACTATCTATCTTTCTATCTATCCATCCATCCATCCATCCATCCATCCATCCATCCATCCATCCATCCTTCCTTCCTTCCATCCATCCATCCATCCATCCATCCATCCATCCATCCATCCATCCATCCATCC
>NW_004797741.1:332142-338390 GCF_000002075.1 Aplysia californica
ACACACACACACACACAAAGACACACACCCACACACATACACACACACATTGAGCATTTTTGTTTTAGAAAATGAAAATGCGCAGTATAAATGCTATTTATTATTATACAAACGTTCACAAACACTCATACATACATTTGTAATCATACTGCCTATCCATAGCTGAAATCTTCCATCCCAGGTGCTCAGTGGCGACCTCAATATTACTGACCCCGTCTCCGGCCAGAGGTTCGACCCACAACGTGTGACAGTGGCGGTGGGCGCACAATCCAGTCCTGTGACCATGGCAGTGCTGCCGGTACTGCGGGCTCTAGGCATTCCTCTCATTTCTTACAGGTCAGACAGTGCGTCGGCTGGACATGTGACCACTTTAAAAAAAAAAAAATAGAAATTGTTATTAGAATAAGAATAGGAATAATCAAGGTAATAAGGATCATCAATAAAGTAATCATAATAATCATGATAATGGTGATAATTAGCATTTATTGTATACTGCATACCTCCCCATCAGACAGCACTATGAGCTATACAACTAAATAGTACTACCCCAGCAGACCCAAGAACACCTAGAAACATTCTCAGCTTCCCGAGAAGCAAACAGTGAAAGCAGCTGATTAAGCGCTCGAACACTAATAAAATGACAAGCTAAACATTGTACACTATTATTTTCTACGTGCACAACTGTCAAGTAATTCTAAATTGTGATATCTCTTTGACTGTGATGCACATTGAATATTTTTTAGAAAACTGAAGTGCGCAACATAAATGTTTTCTGATATCATTATTATTACTTATCAAAATTACGATTACCTCATGATAGCCGACCATTATGTAGAAAGATAAGATAGAAAAAGAAGAGGGAAGTGTGAAAATGTGTAATAAGAACGCAGGAATAAGAACTGTGATCGTAATATTGTGAAATAGGATAAGATAAAAATCGGATAAGATGATGAAATAAGATAAAAGTTTGTTTGAGCAGTCAAATTTCACCATCCACCCTCAACCCCTACCCTAACCCAATGATAAAAACCAGAGAAATACGCAAAGAACGGTGGGCCAGCTGGGGCCACTCTCCAACCACCACCCGTCTATAACAGTCGGGACATCGGGAACTGCGCAAATTAATTGTGTAAAAAAAAGGCAATCTCGGGAAATGAATCATTAAAGGCATAAACATAATAAGCTGTCTGAGCTCGAGGGCAAGGAGTTTTGGGGAGTAAAAATATGTTGGGGAAACATAGTGTTCGCGAAAAATTGCTATCGTTCCTGGTTCCTCAAAATGAAATCCCACTAGGGGTACGGGGCTCGCTTACATTAGCCTATCTGTCTATATATCCACCCATCCATCCATCTATCCATTCACCCATCCATCCATCCATCTACCCATCCATCTACCCATCCATCCACCTATCCATCCATCCACCCATCCATCCATCCTTCCTTCCATCCATCCATCCATCCATCCATCCATCCATCCATCCATCCATCCACAAGGAAACGCCCAATTCGTCTTGACTGTTCTCCTCAGTTCAACAAACCCGGACCTAGACAACCGCAACACATACCCGTACTTCTCCCGTACTGTCAGCAGTGACGCCATTCAGTCCAAGGTTATCAAACTAATCCTTGAACAACTTAAGGTAAGTGTCCGTTTAACTCACTGAGGACCAGCGGACACATAAGTCTGATCAGCAGTAGACCAAAGGCACCATTGAGGCATATTATGTCGAACCGCCATACACAAATCAGAAACACAAATTTGCTTATTTCGTAGTATGCATTTTGTTATCTCGCTTTTTACGTTTCAAATTTAAGGGGGGGGGGGCGGTTTTAAATTGACGATTTTTCGTCAATTTATGGTATCTGGACTTCTTACGTATTATAATACTCCAATCATTTGTAAATCTGAAAAGTATTTACTCTTTGTGTTACAATCATCATCTTTCAGATGTTCTGACCTAGAACTTTGATTTAGCCTATTATGTAATGATGTTTTTCTCATCTACTGTTTTACTTTATTTTTATTCCAATGAAATTTCCAGGGTTTGTCATTCATATCATATCCTAACTTTATACTGGTGGAAAAATAAAATCGACGCTTTTATAAGTGAGTTACATGGAAGATTATGTAATCGAATTGAGAGGCATGAAGGGGTAGGTCAGTTATCCATCTCTAACTTTTGTCCTATTCAAGATATCCAAATCCCAACTGCTAAAATTTTGTATAGAGTATATCAATCAATGTACCAAATTTGAACATATTTGGTTTGTAAATAAAAAATCTTTTATACTTTTATGAAATCTGTATGTTTTCAATATGGCGGAAGTTACCATGGCAACCGTAGACTTAAACCAAAAAAAGTAAAGTTACATTTTACAAATTATGTTTTCCTGTTATACCTCCTTGCTATAAGGCTTTATCTAAATAGGCCATAGTTACCGAGAGAGGTTTATAAACCAGCCCCCCCCCCCTTAAGTAAACAAGATTGAAAGATCTGTACATAAATAACGAAGCTTTTGTATAGTGCCTCAACAGGGCGTCTTCAAGCTTTGTCGCATGACCAGTTAATGGCATCGTTTTGAGCTAGCGAGATGTCTTTTTGAGGACTAGAGGGATTGAAATGGATGGCAAGGGCGGGAGGTAGAAGCGTTTGGTAGCGTGAAATGTGCTGCCTGTCCCGGCCGACCACCAGCTAGATGTACAAAACTAAGCACCGCCCACAGCTGAAGAAACTGTAGTCAGCAGCGATGGTCCCCAACTTGTATTTTTTATATTGACTGTTTCATTTGTAAGCGATGTCTTGTTGCAGATAGCCTAATCTTTGTCTTTCGAGTTTCAAGGGTGAATGAATAACTGACTAATTGACTGACTGTATAGTATGAATGGAAGACAAATTCCCAGATTTGCTGAAAAGGGATAAAAAATGAATAAACGCCTTAATTCCCCGGAATTCCGTGTGACTTTATATGGAATCTTTTTTTGTTTACTCCGAACTGTTCTTTCATATGAATGCTTTTGAGCTGATATGCCACATTAAACCGCCACTCTGTGTTATGCCACTGTCTCCTCCATTTTTTTAAATTATTTTTTTTATAAGGTGACGTACGTTGGTGCCATGATTATTCAAAACTCTTACGGTCTTGGCCTCTTTGACCTATTCCGCAACATGGCAGAGGAGGAGCAAATTTGTGTGGACGACCCATTTGAAATGACGAAAGATACACCTATAGAAGAGATCCGTGCACAACTGGCTAAGTACAGAGACAAGAGGATACAGGTAAGGACTATAGATACTGTAATATTTTCCGTCCGTAGAGGGGCATGTAGAACTTTCCAGGGAAAATAGAGAACAAGTAGATCCATTATGGCATCAAAGCCATTAGCAGCTGGATATTTGTGAATTAAGGGATCTATTATTAGTTTGTATTTACTTTCAGTTTAACGAGTATTGCTTAATTAGTACGTAAGCTTGGTTCTTGAAAGAAGATATGTAGCTGATCATTAAACCGAAGTTGTTGTTTTTTTATCGTGAGCATTTAAAAGCGAGCCCGGCTTAACAAAATTTAAAGATAATTTTTTTTTAAAGATCTTAAAGCTAACCAAAGTTAATCAAACCGAATCAAGGACAAACAGAATCAAACAGAGCCAGATCCAAGCCAACCTGAATTTCTGCAGGTTGTCGTTGCCTTCGCTATGGACACGATTGCCAGTAAAATCCTTGAGGCTGTGACCCAAGATGACACATTTGTGTTTGTGGCCAGCGAGGCCTGGGGCCCCAACCCAAGCATTATCGAAGGCTTCCGCGGAGAAAGAGCACGTGGGTCCTTAGTGCTTGGTGTCTCCACTGCCTTGGAACTTAACTACGGCCTCAAGGTGAGCAAATTCATGTTCATGTATTTTTTCTGTGCCTTCTCAGTACACCTCCTTGTGCCCCCCCCCCCCCCCAGAGGTCGTTAGTCTTGTTGATGTCACAATACCCACTCCTAGCTAGCCGTTGATGAGTGTGATATTCTCTTTGGTTGACCGATCCCTCTGTGCCTAGGCTTTCTCAGTTCCAGACCATACATCCCGCACGACTGGCCTCGGCATTGGAGGCCGACAACGTTCCCGGAGGGTCAATGCTGAAAGCGGCGATAGAGTAGTGCGTTGGTGCGGGTGAAGGAGCATTTTCGCATTGTACTCACTAGACTGGCCTACAACGCAATGCATTTTTGTTGTAGAAGTTTTTTCGTGAGAGGTTATCTGCTCTTATAACGAAGGAAGATCACACCAGTGACAGAGTGTATCAATTTGTCAACATGAAAATGAATTAACTTCGCATTTTACCACAAAAAAGACCGTGGCACACTAGTGGGATAACTTTTGTTCTTCAACGGATACAAGAGACATCATTCTCATTCTACATGTTTTAACAAATATGAAAAAAAATTAATTTCACACACACACACACACACACACACACACACACACACACACACACACACACACACACACACACACACACACACACACACACACACACACGTACATATTATATATATATAATATATATATATTTATTTATATATATATATATATATATATATTATGTTAAGCATGTAACTGAACACAATCTCTTTTACCTCTGAAAAAGTGACTGTTTGCATAATTGGGATGACAGCTTTGCTTTTTTTTTCTTCGCCTGTCCTTCATTCCGCGAAACACTTTGCTCGGCATTGTTTGATAAATTGAAGCGAACTTGAAGGCATCTCTTTCTTTGAATACGTTCATTTCATCAATATCTACAGCTCTAGAAAAATCTGAACTTTTTGTAGTTGCTCTCTTTTTTTGGAGCTGGTGTGCCACAACATGACGGTGGTACTTCTGGAAATATTGATGGAGGCTCTGTGGGCACCATAAATCTTCCAGCACGTGCCAAATGTACATCAGGTGGGAAGTGCAGAGAGCAAACTCCCATATAATCCGTGACATCTTCTACGAATAATTTATTTGGGACACTTTTGGCCCACTGTGCTCTTTTTTCTGAATCTTTTAGAACTATATATTGTTATTTTGCCTTAGTCCCTTTTGGCTGGCATAACCACTTCTAGAGCCCCATACGCTACACTTTCTTCCCATGTTCAAATGTTGCTCACACGGTTCATTGCTCTGAAACTGAGACATATTATATTCCAGCTGAAAACTTTTTTACAGTTATAATAACATTCAAGATGAAAGAAAACTAGAATCTGGGCGGAGCACTAAAACACATAATACAAGCACAAATTTAATCCTTAGAATTGAGTATTGTAAAAATACCTCCAAACGAAAAGAACGTGTACATCCAACAGCACTGAATGAAACAATGATAAGAGGCTAGGAGATTAAACAGACAAGGCGCTACACACATGTATACACATTACACTTTAGGCACGCAAAAGTATAATGCAAGAATGTTCCATCACCTGTATACGTATTAGTATTAGAGCATCTGCCTATAGCCACTTTTCGCATTTAATCGCCGTTTTTCGCATTGAACCTCGATAAGATAAGGACTTGCTCAGAGGCGAGCTTATCAAGATAAGCGCGAAAAATATCCGGCCTCCAATGCCGAGGCTGTCGTGCGGGATATTTGGCCCGGAACTAAGAAAGCCTAGCTCTGTGCTCTTACATTTTGCCTGTGTGAGTGTATGTGTGTGTGTGTGTGAGTGTGTGTGTGTGTGTGTGTGTGTGCGTCTGTGTGTGTCTGTGTATGTGTGCGTGTGCGTGCGGGGTTGTTTATCTTTTAAATGTTGCTTCTTAATGTGTCCTGCGTAGCTTCTTTTCAGATGTGTGCTGGTGGTTGGAGGGTGCCACTAGTAGGCCCTACTTTCTATCTGTCTGTCTTGCTCCTTGCATGCACAAAGTAACCGTTATTGTGGTTTTCTTTACTCAGGGAATTTTTCCACCCCACTTCCAACTCTTCATCCTCTTACATGTGTTTCCACAGGACTACATGTCTCGCATCCACCCATTTCACACCGATTCTGATGTGTGGCTGAAGGAATTCTGGCAGGCCTACTTCAGATGTGACATGCCTGGAGGGTTTGACAATACGCACAACATAGTCTGTAAAGAGGAGGCGGCAGGTCAAAACTATTTCAGGTAATCAACTGGTCACTGCAGGGTCCCTTTTGATTCTGAAAAATACTGACTGTGGAGTTGAATTGTGTGTGTGTGTGTGTGCGTGCGTGCGTGCGTGCGTGCGTGCGTGCATGCGTGCGTGCAT
>NW_004797741.1:338490-346855 GCF_000002075.1 Aplysia californica
TATTATCATGATTATAATAATAATAATAATAATAATTATTATTAATATTACTATCATCATTATTATTATTATTATACATGTGCATCTACTAACAAAAGAATAAAACGTCGTCTTCTAGAAATATATTTGAACTTATTGATTCCTGGTTTGCAAGAAATTTCCAATTGATGTATACCATTCCTGAATATTTTAAGAAAATGGATTTGAGCGAAATTTTTCTTTGATGTGTGTTACGATTGGCGCCATGCTACGTCTTTTATTATCTTCCGCACAACATTAAGATGGTGTCGGCAGCAAAGTAACCGATTCCGGAAAAAAACTAATTTTACCAGTTACATATAAAACTGTCTGGTTTTCTCTTGCTAACTTGCCCTCTCGCCCTCTCTCTCTCTCTCTCTCCCTCTCTCTCTCTCTCTCTCTCTCTCTCTCTCTCTCTCTCTCTCTCTCTCTCTCTCTCTCTCTCCCTGACGGCCTATCGCCGGAATTTTACAAATTCGGTTGCCAGGGCCTGGCTGAATTTCTCCTTTCTCTTTTCAATTCAGTTTTCTTCACAGGCGGAGTGGACCAAGTCTATGTTTGCACAAAAAAAGGAATTATATAAAAGACTGCAACAATGGTGTGATGAAGGTAACTTCACCCCTAAATCTCAGGCCGGTTTTAGACGAAATTACTCTACAATAGATCATATATTTTCACTCCATCTTTAGTCCAAAAATATATCTGCAAGCCTGGCAGAAGGTTCTATGTATGTGTTGACTTATTTAAAGTATTTGACTGGGCTGACAAAGAAAAGCTTTGGACAGTATTGAAAAGTCTTGGCTGTTCTGGACCAATGTATACCATTTTGAAAAATATGTATTAAAGTGTTCTTTCATAAGCTTAAGTCTGTTCAGATGAACGAGGATCCATGAAATCTTATGTTACTGAATACTTCCAATGTACATCAGGTGTCAAACAAGGCTGCATACTTAGCCCTATATTATTTTCTTTGTTTGTATCTCAATTTGAAAAAACACCTCTCAGATTCAAATACCCATGGTATACAGATATTACCCAATTACAATGATGGTATTTTATGTTTAATGTACGCTGATGATCTAAGTCTTTTTGACAATGTCAGAGGTTTACAAAAGAAAATCAATATGTTATATGATTTCTGCCTGATGTGGGGTTTAAATGTGAATACAGAGAAAAGCAAAATTGTTGTTTTTAGAAATGGAGGCTATCTCAAAAGATCTGAGAGATGGTATTGGGCATTGGGAGGGTAAGATCTGAGCGACAGTAACCTGTTAAAGTTACTAGGGCATTTCATTTTCATCGCGTCTATGCTGAGACGAACGCTGGAAGATCGAGCTTGTAAAGCTCAAAGGATTGTTTCTCGAACAAGAAGGCTTTTTGGTTCTTACCAACAATTAAATTTTGAAACTGCAAAAAACATTTTTTATATAAAGATTAAACCAATGCTGCGTTATGGCTCTGAAATTTTGGATACCAAAAATTGGGACGTGATTGATAATGTTCAGGTAAAGTTCTGGAAAGCCTTTTTGGGTCTTGGCAAAACTACACCCAAATGTTTAGTTCTAAGAGAAGTGGGGAGAACAAAACTTATGTTCTGATTACATGCATCGTGTCATTAAATTCTGGTGCAGACTTATACACTTAGAAAATAGCAGATGTCCAAAGAAATGTTACATGCAATTATATCGTTCCTGTGAACTGGGCAGAGTCAACCGTTTATACCTGGTGTAGTACTATAAAGCCAAATATACCACAATTTCCGAAAGCATTGAAAATTAACAGTATTAATCTTTTTTACACCTAGATTCTTAGCAATATTTGTGTATGGTCCCTGCGCAATAGATAGGAGAACTTTGCTTGCAACACAGGCTCAGCAACCAATGAAAAATATTGGGTCGAAGTCAGATGCGATCTTTGAACTTCGATGAGTCCGAAAACTAGAACCTGTTGGTTTACCTGTTCGTCCGTTCTGAACCTTTATTTCGTTTTACAAGATTAGATTCTTTGTTTACTTGTGGTCTTTCTTTTCTTTTGACATTAATCATGTGCTGTTTCCTGTTCCAGTGTCCAGGATTTGCAAGATTTGACAACGTCTCCGTTGTCTGTTCACTCCACTATTGCGACAATGAGCGCTGGGACTGCTGTTCAGTGAGTTCTGTTCTCACCAACACACACACACACACACACACACACACTCTCTCTCTCTCTCTCTCTCTCTCTCTCTCTCTCTCTCTCTCTCTCTCTCTCTCCCTCTCTCTCTCTCTCTCTCTCTCTCTCTCTCTCTCTCTCTCTCTCTCTCTCTAATAATTGTAATAACGGCCTATCGCCGGAATTTTACAAATTCGGTTGCCAGGGCCTGGCTGAATTTCTCCTTTCTCTTTTCAATTCAGTTTTCTTCACAGGCGGAGTGGACCAAGTCTATGTTTGCACAAAAAAAGGAATTATATAAAAGACTGCAACAATGGTGTGATGAAGGTAACTTCACCCCTAAATCTCAGGCCGGTTTTAGACGAAATTACTCTACAATAGATCATATATTTTCACTCCATCTTTAGTCCAAAAATATATCTGCAAGCCTGGCAGAAGGTTCTATGTATGTGTTGACTTATTTAAAGTATTTGACTGGGCTGACAAAGAAAAGCTTTGGACAGTATTGAAAAGTCTTGGCTGTTCTGGACCAATGTATACCATTTTGAAAAATATGTATTAAAGTGTTCTTTCATAAGCTTAAGTCTGTTCAGATGAACGAGGATCCATGAAATCTTATGTTACTGAATACTTCCAATGTACATCAGGTGTCAAACAAGGCTGCATACTTAGCCCTATATTATTTTCTTTGTTTGTATCTCAATTTGAAAAAACACCTCTCAGATTCAAATACCCATGGTATACAGATATTACCCAATTACAATGATGGTATTTTATGTTTAATGTACGCTGATGATCTAAGTCTTTTTGACAATGTCAGAGGTTTACAAAAGAAAATCAATATGTTATATGATTTCTGCCTGATGTGGGGTTTAAATGTGAATACAGAGAAAAGCAAAATTGTTGTTTTTAGAAATGGAGGCTATCTCAAAAGATCTGAGAGATGGTATTGGGCATTGGGAGGGTAAGATCTGAGCGACAGTAACCTGTTAAAGTTACTAGGGCATTTCATTTTCATCGCGTCTATGCTGAGACGAACGCTGGAAGATCGAGCTTGTAAAGCTCAAAGGATTGTTTCTCGAACAAGAAGGCTTTTTGGTTCTTACCAACAATTAAATTTTGAAACTGCAAAAAACATTTTTTATATAAAGATTAAACCAATGCTGCGTTATGGCTCTGAAATTTTGGATACCAAAAATTGGGACGTGATTGATAATGTTCAGGTAAAGTTCTGGAAAGCCTTTTTGGGTCTTGGCAAAACTACACCCAAATGTTTAGTTCTAAGAGAAGTGGGGAGAACAAAACTTATGTTCTGATTACATGCATCGTGTCATTAAATTCTGGTGCAGACTTATACACTTAGAAAATAGCAGATGTCCAAAGAAATGTTACATGCAATTATATCGTTCCTGTGAACTGGGCAGAGTCAACTGGGCTACGGAAGTTAAAAACCTATTATTTTCCCTGGGTTTTGGATATGCCTGGTTTTCTCAAAATGTTGGAAGTACTAGACTCTTTCTCAGTGAAGTAAAAGGTAGACTTGTTGGTCATTCTGTGCAGAACATAGATAAAGAAGTCTGTCGGAAGTATAATGTTTTCTCTCTTACAATTCCGTTTCAAGAAACAGCTGAATATATCACCAACCTCCTACGGTATTGGAGCAGAAGAGTCATAGCTTTGTTAAAAACCCATAGCCTTCCATTAAATAACAATCTCTATGGGTGGAAATTAACTAATTCGCCCTTATGTGAGAGGTGTAACTCTCATGAAATTGAAGATGAATTTCATTTTATTTTTTATTGTTCTCACTTTGTTCATCAAAGGAAATTGTTAATCCCTCCCAGCTTGACTCGGCCCATTGACAGAAATATGCAATGCCCGACCCATAATAAAAGATATGTGCACAACCTGTATTTATTCATTATGGAAACTTTACTTATCAAATGAGTGTTTTATGTGATATGATGTGGGCCAATGGCCTTAAACACTGATTTCACTCACTCACTCACTCACTCACTCACTCACTCACTCACTCACTCACTCACTCACTCACTCACTTACTCACTCACTCACTCACTCACTCACTCCCTCCCTCCCTCCCTCCCTCCCTCCCTCCCTCCCTCCCTCCATCCCTCCCTCCCTCTCTCTCTCTCTCTCTCTCTCTCTCTCTCTCTCTCTCTCTCTCTCTCTCTCTCTCTCTCTCTCTCTCGTTGCATGTCAGTATATGTGTGAGTCTGTGTGGCTGTGTGTTTGTGCGCGCGCGTGTGTGTGTGTGTGTGTGTGTGTGTGTGTGTGTGTGTGTGTGTGTGTGTTTCTACCATAATATGTTTAACATGATGTAAACGTGAAACTAATTTTTCTTTCAAAATGCAATGTGTATTCTACGTTTTTAAAGTGGAACAAGATTTGTTGTATTCTTTCTGCAGATCTCTTTTTAATGCCAACGAACGACTGCCCTTTGACCCTGAGAAGATCACATTAGCTATACGAAATGTAAATTTGCAGTCTTCTACCGGCTTCAGCTTCAGCCCTTTCCTGCCCGATGGCAATGGAAACGGGGGTTTTGAAATCTACAGCGTTCAACCAGAAGGGAGTTCTTTTGTGTACAAGCTGGTATGTTGATTGTAGCTTTCTGACTATCCATAGGACACTTATTGTCTTTAAAGTGACAAAAAAAGAACCACTGTTTTCATCATTTCATTTGCTAAAAAGCACAATCATTCAATATTAAAAAAACAGGGTGTATAAGTACAAGACAAAGAACCTACTTTTAATTTTCTCCACCCTATCTTTTCACGCTTATATATTCACTCTCAGCTCAACAGCCCTCCAAACCCCCCGGAGCGGTGCCACTGACTGAAGTGTCCTTAAAGGCCATTCCCATAGAGGGGACATTTCTTGTTCATGCACTGTAGTTTTGTAAATGGGCTGATTCATAAATGTCACGCTCATAACTGTGCCTGATCTACAAAAGGGAACTGCTGCTTTTTCATTCCTAATCCTTATTATTGTCATTTTTTCCTCTACTTCTTGTGTATGTATGTTTGTCACACTTTTGTGACCCACTATTTCCGGGGTGCCTTGATAGTCGAAGCAGACTTTCTTCTGTTGAAGCTAGAGAGGTGAGCAGAGTAAGTCTGATTCCCTGTAAGGACTTCTCTCTTGACATCCACCCCTCGGCGTTCATATGACCTTATGCAGTTGTGAGTGCCGTAAAACCTCTTCTAAAACTAAAACTAATAGCCCTCCAAGAAAACCACGAACATAAGCCCTAGTTCAACTTCATTCGACCAGAGGATCTATTTTAAACTAGTCCTCACCCTACACCTCCTTCGTAAACGCCACACAAAGCCCTTGTCCCGTCCTGTTATAAACAACGTTTTGATTTAGTTCATCCTTCAAGTAATTTCTTGAATTCATGTCGCTTCTAACCTTGAACGCCCACAGAATCGGTCCAGTCAAGTATTAGTTCACCTGGTCAAATCTTTAGCAAAACTTGACAGTATCATGGTTTTTACAGGTTGGAAACTACACAAACTCACAGAAACTCTCTCTGGACTGGTCAAAGGTCAAGTTTTATGGGGAAACCGGACGTGAGGTGGACTCGCTCACTTCCAGCTGCCTATACCAGTCTTCGTGCAAAGTGAGAGTCGTTAAAACTATGATAAAGTTAAATAGACAGGATTGATGAAATTAAATTGACAAGCCATTTTATTTAAGACTGTATGAAATTAAACAGATTTTATTAAAGGATTTTGCTCAAAGACATGCCTGTTCTCATTTTTAAAGGTGTTTTACTATGATAAAGTCATCGACACAATTTAGATCATTTAGGAGGCGGGCCTCTGAACCTACCTATCAGGGCCAACCCGGCTAAGAAGGATACAATATCCCAGCAGAAAAACCGAGATACTCGATAAAAATTCTCCTCTCTTGGGAATCAAACTTTTATCTCCTGTGAGCTACAGCGAGCGCCTAACTGCTTCACCACAAACGTCAGTATGCAAGTATGCCATGAATCTGAATGTTGATCTGCCGTGATTGTTACTCACGGTTGACATTAAAATTTAGCGAATTAATTTGCAAGGGGTCGAATTTCGAAGCCTATTGACATAAGCCAGGTTACATGCCTTCTACTGTTCAATAATTACAGTCACACACAAATGTCTTCTGCAAAAGTCCCCCCCCCCCCCCCCCCCCGAATGTTCTTGTCGCTATTATATATTAATATATTAACGTTCTATTCAAGATGACAACTGACGAGTAAATTACTTCTTTACTTGTACAAGTAAAGAACGTTCTAATGATAAAATGTGTTACTGTTGTAATAAGTTTTAAGTAGTACTTTTACCGTTATTGTATTGTTTTGTAACGAAGTGGTAACGTGGCAACCGTGAGTCGGATTGTTTATGTGTTTTGTTGTTTTTGTTGTTGCTGTTGTTTTGTTGTTGTTTTTTTGGGGAGGGGTTGTTTGTGTGTTGTTGTTGGTTTTTTCTTTTTCTGTATGTTTTGCTTTGTTTTGTTGTTGTTTTGTTGTTGTTGTTGGGGTTTTTTTACGGGGGGGGTTGGTTTGCTTCGAGGGGTTGTTTTTTTGTTGTTGTTGTTGTTGTTGAGTTGTTTTTGAGCATGGTAATATACTTGGCGTCAATAAAAACCAGACACCCCTTTTTTAGTGTTTTTTGTATTGAAAGACTGATTTTAACCAGAAACAATCTCTCTATAAGGAAGGTTTGAACATTTTACAAATCAATTACACTTAAAACAATTTTTAAAAATGAACCTTATTTCCTGAAATTTGATCTTTTAATTGTAGGCCCTAAAATGAAAAGTCACAGTTAATACCGCGTATAGCCGCCGTGGGCATTGGCGACTTCTGTGCAGCTCTGTCGCATGCTTCGCACAAGTCTTTGTATGGGATGCTGTGGAATGTTGTTCCATATGTTTGTAAGTGCTGTACGTAGCTGATCCAAGGTGACCGGCTGAGGTCTAAGGCGTCGGCGCACTTATGGTTCTCCGTCCCTTCCACTCCCTGGCTGTCTTGGTAGCAGGCCGGAAGCGATCTCGTAGGTGCAAGACCCGAATGTACCGGTCATGGGCTGGTGTCGTTGCTCTAGGACGACCCGTCCGGGGACCATCCTGCACGGATCCAGACGTCTGCAAACGATTCATTAGTCGATATATCGTGTCTCTTGTCACATTGAAGGTGCTTGCAACATTCGCTACCGGCGTATTGGCCCTCAGCATACCAACTGCCTGATTGCGCTCTTCGAGTTCGTTAAACGCGACATGCTGTATCTTTAGATTTAGATGTTTTGAAATGAAACTTTTAACGTTTTATTCTTGGCTACACATAAAAGATGTGTTAAACCCATAAAATAAAATAAAAAATCCAAAAACGTTCGAGAAAAATGACAAAACACGGTTTATAACAAAACAAGACTTGAGCTTTATTAACTGGGCACCTTATCATAAATGCAGGCTGATCAGGAGCGTCAAGTGTTCACAATCACGTGTAGAAAATTTCAGCTAAATGGGTTTTCAACTTTTCATGAAACACGCAATTAAAATGTGTCTGGTTTTTATTGACGCTAAGTATACATGTATAATTGTGCTTTTGCTGTGTGGTCACTGTGCCGTTGTTGTACCCTTAGGTGTGTGCTCATAACCCGACCTCAACACCTTCTGTACCAGCGGGCTCTACAGAGGCACAGCAGTCTCCACCGGACAATGACTCTTCTTCCTCCGCCCTTGTCATCGCGCTGGGCATCGTTATCGCTCTATTGGCGCTCGTTATCATCGCTGTTATTATCGCTGTTATCTTTTTCTGCAAAAAGAAGTCCTTTTGGAAAGACAGAACCTATACAGGTAAAAAAAATCGCCTCAAACCCTGCGAGTTGATCATTAGTATCTTGGTCTTGTCTGGATGTACGTTCAGGTCTGTATCTTCATAATCATTTTCAGGGGTACTAAGCCCAAAATGATGCATTTTTTGTTATTACAGTTTCCCAATCTAGGGTATCGGTTACATTTGTTCTAGAAATAATATTTAGTCGGAATTCAAATTTTAAATGGTGACAAAAGAAAAACAACAACACATAATGTAGATAGATTTGTTAAAAGAATGTAACAGATTTTTTCTCTCTCCTGAAAAGTTTTGCTTTCTGGGCTTAGGCCAAGTACAGTTGAAGATATATATATA
>NW_004797741.1:347409-350415 GCF_000002075.1 Aplysia californica
GGGTTGGGGGCATCTAGTCTGTCAATTTTTTCTGCTGCTCCTCTCTTTATACAAACACACCTAATCCTGTAGAGTGGGGAGAGAGATGACCTGCCCCGCCTCACCCCCAGCTCTAGACAGTTTTGTGGCTAGTTGTTTACATAGAATGCGAAGCGGTATTGGTGAAACGGCTTTTGGATGCGTTCTTGATTATAATATTATTATGAAGACTCTAAATTAAATAGAAATAGACACATTTTCAAAAAATGTCTGCTTCCAAGCTCCAACATCACTCTTTATATGGAATTTTGGGGCTCTGGGCACAAAAATGATAGTGAAATTTGAGGCTTAGGTCTAGATTTTAAGATATCAATCTTTTCGTATTTCGCATATGATAAATAAGGACTAGAAATGGGGGCTACGTCATACTTATTTGACTCACTGCTCTTGACTTACCTCGTGTGTACAAGTTCTAGTACATTTCTTGTAACTAACCAGCAGTAATCTGCTAACATTATCACATTATTTGCCTTGATGTCTTTTTCCGCAGCAGCAATATCTTGGTGAAAACGTTCACCATGTCCACCACCCACGGCACCACTATCATAAGACCATCCTCATCATTAAATAAAATAAAATTGTCCTTCATTGTAAAAAATGGCCGAAAATAATTTTCACGATTTCTAATAAATGTGCTCGCTCTCAGACTGTCAGCAAGCATACGTCATTGCTGGAGCCTTGAACCGAACGCCTTACGTTTTGGCAGGTGTCAGTCTCGTGGGATGTTTTATTTTAGGTCCATTTTGCGTGATCATAATATTATGGTGTATAATTTTGATAGACAATTCCGATGGAATTTGATGTAAGCTTCCGTCTCTTCTTCGGGGTTATCTTCTCACATATCTCTTTCAGCCCAGTATTGTCTCTGGCTCGACAGGAATTGACTAAACGTTCACTGTGTGTTTCTTGGCGCAGGGCAGATGGAATATCATGACAATCAACTAAACACTTCCGGTTTTCCTTAATTCTTTTCTGCCTGGTTGCACAATACAGAAGTTGCAGTTATCTGATTGATTGCTTGGTTCAAACCAAACCAATGGCACTGTAAAGAACATTGATATCTTATTTACCTTTGCAACCACTGGCAATGGTTTGTGACACAGGTACTGCAGCCTTCATGAGGAATTCAACTTTTATCTTGGTCACTAACTCTGCATCTAAAACAAGGTGATAGGCCTTTTAAAGTTTGATATCGGTCTCCTTTTGTGCAGTACAGGTTATTTTTCCACAAATGTTACAGAAATTGTCAGGTTTGTTTAAAAAAGATGAGGCTGTTCTCGTTGAGTAAAATGAGCTGTTTGTGGTTCTGAACTCTGTTTGCTGAGTGAAAACTAAATGGTCACAATAAAGCAACAGAAGAAAATGTATTATACTGTTTAGAAACTGATGCCACTTTCACATAATTGCATCTTACAAATAAAACTTAGTTGCGTCCAAAAATTTATATTCCAAATGCCCTTTTTATTTTTTAAACTTTGTAAAATAAGGGGGAAATACCTCAAGATGCATCTAAAAAAACTGAACCGTACCATCAAAAACGAGTATCATTTTCGAATTCAGCGCCCCCCAAATTAGTAAAAATCAACTGGTTTTAAGCCGGAAGAAAATTCCGAGTAGACTAGTGATAGAAGGCTCTTGTGGTCTGGAGGTATGGTGTTTGCCTTTCACTCAAGAGGTCCCGGGTTCGAAACCTGAAAGCCACAAAAATATTTTCTTCTCTAAAACATTTTTTTCCTTTCACCTTTCCTGCTGGCTAATCAGGTTCTGTCGTCTGGTTTCAGTTCCACTTTCTAACACCCCCTCACCCAACCCCTTTTTCCCCCTTCTCTTGGCTCCTGACTCTTTCTGTTGCCTTTCTACTGCTACTCTTTGGCCCCTTCTTTCTGCTGTCTTTCAGCAACACTCCCGATCTTTGGGTAGGTAAGATCTAACACCTTGCCTTCTTTGATAAGGGCGAAAAATTTTGGAGGTCCTGTTTGCAAGGTGCGCATGTTATAAAGATCCTTTGGTGGTCCTAAAATCGACAAGAGTAGGGTTCAGCCGCCACCCGAGAAAAATTCAAAATTAATTCTTACCAAACTGAAAATGCTTAATGTCTGGCGCTCATATCACCTAATATGCTGTTGAGAGCGCCGTAAAACACTTACCGAAAAAAGATCAGTGATATTAGCGTGTTTTGAGGTGACAGTACTTTGCTGTTATAAATATACATGATGTGGAATTGCAAGATTGGATTATTTTTATTTGTGCACAACAGTGCCACAGTAAAATCAGATTATTTCTGAGTAATTATTAATACGAAGAAGTATCAAAGGTGATTGCACCTCGTTTGATCTGATGTGAAAATTAAATGTAAGCTTTGATTACATGTACTACAGTACCACTGAAAACCAAATATATACATAAATATTGTTTTTCTTTTTATCCTTTTTCCTTTTTCTGAAACGACTTGGAACACTGACCAGAACCCGGTAAAGTTGTTTACATAACGGAATCTAGCGTAGCGTCCAGTCACCATAGCAACCAGTACACTGCGGTCTCCGGCTCGAGCCAGGAACATCCTGTTCCGCCTCCACCACCCACAGCTCGCAGTTCGTCCTCCGTAGGACAAAACAAAGATGGCGTCATCAATCGAGCCTTCAGCGATATTCTCATCCCGGGCGCCCAAGTGCACGTGGAACCGAGAACGAGATCGGGGTCTCAGTCCCAGGAGAACATTGCAGGCGGGGTAAGTTTAGTAAACCTGACAATTTCATGCAACCTCACACTGTGCATTTTGACCATGAGTTTAATGTCCTATAATATACAATAATATCGTTTCGAACATGGATCAACCACGGATCTTGTGGGGGTTTTTGGCTGGATGGTACCTTTGGTCGTTACAGTAAGCAGGACAGAACTCAAAGTAAAGGGAACAGGTGCAATATCTTTCATCAAAGAAGTCGCAGCATATCAGTGACACTCAGC
>NW_004797741.1:350515-355515 GCF_000002075.1 Aplysia californica
ACACACACACACACACACACACACACACACACACACACACACACACACACACACAAAATAATAATCACTCCTTTTCCAGACGCATGTTGGTGTGACTAACCACTTTAGATGTCTCTTACTCCTTGAGGTATTCATCATCATTTCATGGATGGTTTGAGGGTGCTCTAGTGTGGTTTGCTCCTTTTTTCTCCTATCAAACATCTATCATTCTTATCTCTCCTCCTATTTTTGTGTTTATTACTCGCTCGTAACACCTCTAATCTTCGGCACTTTTTTTTTACCTTATTGCATTGCAAGTGCCGGAAAACTCTAACTTAAAAAAACAATATTTTTTAATCCTCAATTCTACCAACCCCCCGGACCACACCATATTCTGTGTTGTCCTAAGATTTGGAAACAAGTGATGTAAAATGATATCTTTCCTCTCTCACCCCCCCCCCTTTCCGCCTTTTCTTCTTTAGGGATACTCTACCTCATCTGACGATAGAAGCCGGAGCGAAGTGAGCTCAGAACCGCCCCTGCCTCGCCCTCACATGCCTATGAACAGCATCAGGACAGACTCGCCCCTAACAAGCAACACCTCTGACTCTTCAAATAGCCAGGTCCGGTACATAACGCCGTCTACTCATCACTCACAACCAAGGTTTTTCCTTCACGAAGGGGATATCTCCTCCCAAGTCATCGAGGCACCACCTGTCGGTTCCACGATCTACGGAAACCTACCACACGACGGTCATGTAGTTGGAGCGGCAGCTTCGGTGGCTGCTCCGCAAAATCAGATTGTCTTTGACAATGTGCATAAAGTATACACCCTGGACTCTCCGATATACTCAGCCGCTAATAATCTTTATAGCACGAAGCCGGCGTACTGGTTGGTGAAACAAGCGGACGATAATTTGGTACCTTATGAGAACCTGGCGCCAGGCGCTGATGTCGTTGCCGGAAACAGTTCTTACCCTGCCGGAGGTATTGTGTCACCACAAACTGTCACATTTCCGCAAGAGCTCGTTCAGAACCAAGCTGTCGTAGTGCCCAATAATCAGACACTTCCTCTTAATAACCCGGTCGTTCTGCGACCTGGACAAGAATTGATCCTCGGCGTTGATGGAATCCCTTCTCTTTGCGACAGAAGCGGTCGTGTGGGCCACTCAGGAGTAGATGATGACCCTCACAGTTATACAGGCCTCATACTTTCTCCACCTGCTCCGCATAGAACGAGAAGAGCTGTATCGAATGACTACATCACTCCCATTCCTCCTCCAGATTCAGATTTTGAACAAGCAGAAAGAAGCCACGCCCATCCAGGTCACAATATGCAAGACTTTAGCGTTCAGGCTGAGAGCCCTGGAAATTCAACTCGCTGTGATGATGGCAGTAGTCATAAGCAGAGGCAAATGTCACCAAACACTCAGGAGACTTTTGCACAAAACCAACAAACTCAACAGGTTAATGAAAAACATTCACAAATCCCTACAAATGATAATTGCGAAATAAAAGGAAATTACTCAGCAGGTATTATTCCCCCCATTGTGGCTACCACAGACAGTCGAGTAAACGCTTCACCTGTGAACGGACATATTCCTCAGACAAACACAGTAGAATCCTTAACTTCAAACCCATTAACACTCAGCAGCTTCCCATCAAGTACGACGTATAACGCATCCGCATCAGTGACACAGGCAGATAGAAGTCGTTCAGCAGAGCCTTCTTCTTCGGAAGAAAGTACAGCCATCCAAGCTGGGTCACCTATCAGAGACCCAACCCCTCCTCATGACACCGACGTAGCAGGGAACAAAATGCCTGGGTCTGTTGCACTTCAGGACAGCTCAAACGGCGTCCAGAGACGTCTCAAAGTCTTGAACAGCCCCAGAACCAGCCAAAGCCCTCGGGTCTCCGATATTCCTGAAGTGTCAAGTGAGGTGTGATGAGCTCACAGACCACGGATTCTGAGAAATCGGCTGAAGGTACGAAGAGATTAAAGGGCTGATTCTGTTGCCTAACGAAATTATTATCAGAAGAAAACGTTGTCAATTGAGGCAAACCTATCTGTACAAAGAAACAGAAACAAAACTACGGGATTGTGATTCCCACAGCACATTGGTGTTTATCAGTATGAAAACGCTATATCTTTGTGTGCTCAGGTCTCTTCAGCCACCTACTAGCACACTAATACAACTCTAATATCATTATAATTTCTCATTTTCACATCTCAAAAACTTCAACAATATGAAACTGTGAATGCAAGTCTTTTTTAATTAGCATAAAACTATTACAACATCTTTAGAGCAATACCAAACAATTAGATAGCTAGTTACTTAAATGTAGCTATCGTTGATGCAGTGAATGGAGACTTTAACCTCAATCCAGCCTCTTTCCTCCCCTGTCAGAAACTCATCCCAACACCACCCCCACCCCCACCACCACCACCACCCCCGACACCGGGAGAAAAAAAGGGGGGGGGGGGGTGAGGGACACAGAACTTCCGGGCTAATTACCCTTCAGGAAAGTTGCAACAAGCGCCAAGCGGTATCTTCAAGTCACCAACAGCCACAGCTCAACCACAAATCCCGCATTATCCCAGGGGTATCTAATGAGCTCTTATAAGTCATACGGAAAATAATAAACTGGGTTTTTCTTTTAAAATTTCTAGAGATGATGATGGTGGTGTTGGTGGTAATAGTAGTGCTTATGATGATGATGATGATGATGATGATGATGATGATGATGATGATGATGATGATGATGATGATGACAAGGAGGAGGAGGAAGAGGAAGAGAAGGAGGAGGAGGAGAATCAGGACGATCATTGCCATCATCAGCATCACCTTGATCATGTTGTCATCATTTTTGTAACGAAGATGATAATGATAATCATCATACTCATCATCTTCATCATCATTACAAAAATGATGATAATATTGCATTGATAGCATTACATCCCGCTTTATAACGAGCCAACTAGTGTTATAAATAGAGCACTACGAAACATTACTCAATCTCTGTTAATGCTTAGCAGCGACATCTGTGTACCAAGTTCAGTGTGTCTTTATAATTGATACTGAGAAGGCGATGGCCAAACGTTTCATCAATTTGATGAGCAAATTGTGTGGTTTGCATAATTTGTGTTGGTGCCTTAATTTGTTTTTATCATCTAGATCTATCTTTTAATACACGTGTGATAAAATATTATATTGGAAATAGCTTGCTTTGTACAAGCAAACTACATGCTGCACTACTTGATCTATGCCTGATATCTTATTGACTAAACCTTTTTCACATAGCCAATATATCACAAGCTGGACGCTTGTTGCGATTAATTAATTATCATCAATTTGATGAGCAAACCTCTTAATTGTGTGGTGTGCATAATTTAGGTTGCAGTCTTAATATTTGTTTTTATCGTCTTACTTTAAATACACGTGATATATATAATATTATATTGGAAATAGCTTGTTTTATACAAGTTAACTACATGCAGCATTACATGCTTTATAACTGACATTGACTGAACATTTTTCATATAGCCCATTGTTTTACAGACTTATGTAATATGTCAATATGAATATGTTAATATTAAAGCTTTCTTGAATAGTCTACTAGTACTTCGTATACTCTATCAGCTGTCGTTTTGTCAGATGTTAACGCTTAAACATGGGTTCAGTATAATATCGAATAAAAACATTTTTTTATCTCAGTAGTGATACATATTGCTTAGACCTCTAACTTTTACACCTCTTTATGTTTCCAGCTTATTTTTGTTTTTGGATCTTGAAGACGGAGGTATGCTATTGTCAGAATGTAGTTGCAGATAGAGTTGATTTTCACGACGTGAAGTGATTTCGATACCGCTTTACTATTTTACCTTTTGTACCTATTAATTCGTCCGAGGCCTCTCTACTTACAACTTGCTTTCACGGATATCAAGAATATAAATTTTCATGAGTATACCCTGCTCATTTTTTATAATAGTATATATACATTCGCCGGGGGACATGCGTGTGAATAATAATATTATTATTATTAATATTATATTTATATTTATATATTATATTATAATATTGGATGTGTTTTGGTTTGCGTGGTTATGTGCTGAAATGTATGCATGTCTGTATTTCCACTGGTCTACGATCATGTGCATACAGACATGTTTGAATAAGATAATGTATAATATAGAGGTATGGGCGTATACAACAACGTGTGCGGACAAATGTTCATATTGCAACATTGTGCTCGAGGCTTGTCGTTCTTGATCGACCTGAAAGGGTTGTCATCTAACATTTCGGTACCTCAGAATTACAAAGTTCTTTCTGACATTTCTGGTTGTTTTGAGTTACTATGACCATCAGATTAGAAATCAAATGCTCTACCTGCTCTTTCAAAATCGTAAGATCATTCTGAGTCGTTATCAAGATATCCAAAGAATTACAATCGAAAATGCTTGATCTATTGTGACACTCACAATTTATAACTTCAAATTTCTCAAAACTAGGCACTGAGCAGATACATCTTTGTCATTCTAAGATAACGATTTTATTTGCCCCTGTCTTACATTCTGCTAACACTTTTCCACGTGTCCGTGTGTTGTTGGAGATCGGGACACGTCTGATTCAAAAGACCAGCTGGAGGTGCAGCACCTCTACTGGTGTAATATTAGCACACACGAGCATAATATTTACCTATTAATGAGTGTAAAATAATATATGTGGCATTTTGCTTGTGTCTCCCCTTTCACTTTGCTCTTTCCTTCTTCCTTTTTTCATTCTTTTTTCTAACAAGCTGGCTCAGTGTTCCATCTTTAAGAAATTAAGTCATTTATTGTGTCTAGGGTGGGTAATTGGTTGGTGCTCTGATATGGTTTGCTCCTGCTTTCCTATCAAACATCTGTCGTCCTAATCTTTCCTCCTTCTTTTCTTTATATGTTAATTTCTAGTAACACTGTTTATCTTCGGTCCTTATATTCATTTATGTGTTGCCAGTGTCGTAAAACTCTTATTTGATAT
>NW_004797741.1:359888-361062 GCF_000002075.1 Aplysia californica
CCCCCCCGCTCGTGTGTGGCTGAACGTTTTTAAGCAGAAAAGTTTTGCGTTTCACTTAGTTTTGGTTTAAATTTTGAAAACTTTTACATGTACATGTTTATTTAACACGCTGTAGATTCTCTTCGTTTAGAAAAATCTAACGTCCTCTTTGCTGAATGTTTATTTAATCCAAGTTTTGTTGAAAATGATTCAAAGTTGACCGATTTATTGCCCTTTAAATGGATACTTTTTATACACTTTAGTATCTAAGATATTTGAACTGTTGGACTTGTTTTGTTTTTTACCATTTCTCCTTTACATGAGATTACAAATAGAATTAATACTGCTTTCTTTAAAAGATATATAGCTATCATACATTCTGTATTCTTTGCATAAAAACATTATGTTCATTTTCCGCCACAACAGTATCTAGAAGCAACTGAAGGTCCTTTTCTGAATGTGTTTTTAAAATTGTGCCTTTGACCTGTCTGATGTTAAAATGTTCTCCATCCGCTTTTAGACCAGGACTTTCTTCTGTTTATGATCCGACTTATGAGCCAATATCAACGACACAAATTTACATGAAACAATTATCGCTTCAAGAACCTAAAAAGTGTGCATTGTCGACTCATTCAGAAATATGCTTAGAATAATCTTCACGCGAAACAGAATATAGACTAGACCATGAAACGATTTTCTTCTGCTTCAGTACGTGTGTTTGACAGATACAAACAACTGAGTGGATGATCTCTTATACAGAGGAGAAACACAAACATGCGGATAGGATATGAACTCAAACAATGATGAACAGACATTCTGACTCAGGAGGAGTACAATAATTGAAGGTTTCACTTCTGTGAAATGAGATGGAGAGTTTATTTATGAGAGGAAGAGTTAAGAAAGTGACAGACAGACAGACAGACAGACAGACAGACAGACAGACAGACAGACAGACAGACAGAGAAAGGTTGAGGAGACAGAGAGAGAAAGGGGTGGGAGAGGGGGAGGAGGGGTCCATACGTTGTTTTTTTATGCATCTGAGTGATCCCTCAGTAAAAGTATTGTCGGCCAAAAATGCGTGAAATAATGTTGATATGTTCATATCTTTATATCAAGTCAATAAACTCAATTATGCTTGATCTTGTCAGTAGTTGTGGCTTTTTCCGCTTAATGTATGTTCGAAAAATATGAAACG
>NW_004797741.1:361162-363454 GCF_000002075.1 Aplysia californica
GGGGGCGTGTGTGCCTGGGTTTATTTGTTGTTTGTTTGTTTTGTGGGGGATGTTATTATCTTTGTTTTGTGTGATTTAATTTTTTTATTTCGTTTTTGTTTTTCTTTGTTTTCGTTTTTGTTTTGCTTGGTTGGTTGGTTGTTGTTGTTTTTTTTTATAGGGTGTTAAAAAATAGCGCATGTTATCATCACGAGCATATCATTGATCACCTTGACATTTGCCTGTAAAGCTGTAAAGGAAAGAATGGCTTTGACCTCCTTATGATTCCTAGCCTTGTTAAAAATTGAATATAAGAGAAAAGCTGTTTGCACATGATTTAAGTTAACGTCTTAATTCCTCGAGGAAGTTCTGTTTTCCTGTACTGTAAGATATTTATCTTGTGGTCGGAGGTTAACATCCTACAAATTACAAGCCAACAGCTTTTTGTGTGGGGGGTTTTTTCTTTTCAAAACAGTGAAAATCATTGTAAAATGATATTTACATATATTATATATATATATATATATATGTGTGTGTGTGTGTGTGTGTGTGTGTGTGTGTGTGTGTGTGTGTGTGTGTGTGTGTGTGTGTGTGTCTTTCACGCGTTCAAACTATCTAAGTGGGTGGTTGGCGGGTGCTCTGGTGTGGTTCGCTTCTTCTTTCCTATCAAACATCTATCGTCTTTATCTCCCCCTCCTTCTTTTTTTGTGTTTATTACTCTCTTTTAATATCTGTAATCTTCGGCACTTATATGACCTTATTATGTTGCAAGTGCCGTAAAACACTTACTAAAACTTTTTTTAAACTATCTAACGAAGAAAATTTAGGTGTGCGAGACGTGTACAATTATCGTCATGCTGTTCTCATTCCTTGGTTATTGATCAATGTCTACATGCAAAGCCCCCTTTGAACACTGCAAGGTTGTCTAAGAGGCGGTACCTCCGAATTTAACGTCCATCTCCGATAGGACCGAGCCAATCGACAGAGAGCCTTAATCTCCTCCACCCATCACCTCAAAATAGAACAGACTGGTTCAGAACGGTCCGTTTAGAAATTCGAACCAGGGCTATCGGCTCCGTAGACAAGCATGATACAAACTGAGCTTAAGGTGTTCTTTCTCAGTCCTTTGAAATAAAAAAAATAAAAAAATAATATGGCTATTTATTAAAAGTTATTGATAAAAATACTCGAGGTGGCATTTCCTAATAAGGATCAGGTTGGACCTAAAAACAGACAGTAAATTAACATACCAGAGAGAAAAACACCCTTGGCTTGTTCGAATTGGATTAAGAGGTTTACACATGACATAAGTGAAACGACAATGAAACCATGGACACCACAGCGTTTAGAAGTCAGCTTATGGGGGGGGGGGGGCTACACCTGAGGCTATCTCGCTTATTACTGGACCAAATTTTACCAAATTCACACATATAATAAGCATAGTAAGGAGTCTTAAAATCCGTAATCAAATTTGAGAAAAAAGTTCGTTTCCATGGATACGGCGGTATATTGGATTTTGTTGACATGTCTTACGTAATGAATACCGCACTTATTGCTCTTGGAAACTGATGGTTTTTTTGCATGCGTGTTAACAAACTTCAGATCTAAAAATGTGTCTGTTGTTTTTATCCTAAACGAAAAAGAAAATTTTAAATAATTTTTTTCCTGAGGTAGCATTCAAGTTTGAAAAAAAATCCGTGAAAATCCACACTCCAGACACCACCAACAAAAATGTATTCCATATATCAAAATTCAACAGCAAAATTTTTAGTATTACATCTTTTCTTCTTTCTGTGAAAATTTCGTGAAGATTGGATACAAAATGGTGGAGTTATTTTTAAAAAGTATAGAGGGAAGTAGCGTTTTGAGAAAACGGCCGATAAAGAAAAATAAAATATTGACTTTATGAGGAAATGGTGGTGACAAACATGCCCGGTATGGGGAAAAATACGGGGTTGTTTGTTTTTTTTGTTTTTTTTTTTGGGGGGGGGGGGGGTTATGCGATGAAATAGTTGTAGGAGAGACTGGGGAAGCTAAAAATGTCTACAACTCAAATTCCATAATTTTGAGCCGAATCTTGACTTTGGGGATGTAGCCCCCCCCCCCCCCCCCCCTTAAGTTGTTGTTGTTTTGGGTTTCTTTTAAGATTATTTATAAAAGATAACATCGTTATTATTTTCTAGATTTTTAGTCAGAACACAGTGTCGATAATTTATACTATTGCAAAGCGATCAGAGTTCACTATGTACTTGATTTGGGTTTGAGCGCTATATTGTTTACTATTATTATTATTATTATTATTATTATTATTAT
>NW_004797741.1:363554-367556 GCF_000002075.1 Aplysia californica
ATCATCATCATCATCATCATCATCATCATCATCATCATCATCATCATCATCATCATCATCATCATTATTATCATTACCATAAGGAACAAACGTCCAGAGAAAAACAATAGGATGTTGTGTAATTGTCTTCTAAAGTCTTCTTAGCCCTTTCTCTAACGAATGAACCAATGGTCTTGTACAAACATTTCTTTCGACAAACGGCTACTTCCAGCACAATGGTACTCCCGCCCTGAGTTTGTACCGCCAGCTAACCACTAAACAATCTTAATCAGACCCTTGACGTTGTGATCGATGTTCAAGAAAAAGGCGAATTGGCCGTGTATAAATACCGCAATAAACGGTCGATGTCGATGACGATGTTGAGGTCAATCATCTTCAAGTCACGTCAGCTTTTGATTGACTTATTGAAATGCTTATTAGTAATGCAATCTATTATTAATGACACAGATGGAGTCGGCATTTTTTTCTTTCATACTACATTATGGTCATAGCAAACGTTGTCTGGGGGGCTCTCGTGGTCTAGAGGTTAAGGCGTTCGCCTCTCATTCAATATGGCCCGGGTTCGAATTTGGATAGCTATGGAAAATATTTCTAAAAAATGTTCTCTTTTCACATCTTGTGGCATACGAGTTTCTTGAACTGAACCATCGGCATGATCTGTTCTTATTTCTGGTAGACAACCACGCAGAAAACTCAAAATTGTTCAAGAACGTACCAGCAAGACACTGAGCGAAGAATATTCCAGAGCTAAAAACGAGAGACGGAGTGTCATTTTCTTTCAGACTTCAGTTTATGCCGTCAAGATGCAAAGACGAATATTAGTTTCTTCAAATCTGTATTATTCAGTGTGGAGCCAAGTAGCATTGTACCAGGAAACGCCGGGACCTCGGAACCCACCTTACACCACAACAACGGTTTAGAGACACAGAACTGCACAAAATTGACACACAGTATACGTTTACTTTGATTAACTTCGATATCTGGTATCAGTGACATAATGTATCACTGCGTTGCACAAAGAGCCTTGATTAAAATGGGTGCATCACAAACTCAGTTAACAGCTCTTGCTAGATTAAGCTGCTAATGACTTTGGTTCGAATTCCAACGGCACATTTTAAACACAAGTAGTTCAATGATGTTTCAAGGCTCCACACCAACTTGCCTTAGTCCTTTATACTGGGAGTTTTCATTTCTTTGTAACTTTGTAGCTTTCAATTGTTGCCTTTGCATCCCGTTGAGGCTTCCAGGGTAAATTATGAAATAACCAATACATTAAGATGCGACTCAGTGGTCGTAGAACAAAGTCTTACCAATGTTCCGGAAACCGCCGTTTAAAATTGGGACAGTATTTTGTGCGATAAAGACAGTATTCTAAACCGCACTCTTTTCGTGATTGATGTGTACATGTATCGAATATTATTTGAGATACAAATAAAATGCATCATTTTTAATACTCCAGGAGAAGCACAATATGGACTACTCCTGTGATTGAAGGTTCTTTACAAAATCCTGGAAGAAACCTGTTACTACGGAAAGACAAAAAGAAGGAATGGCCAATTTTCCTAAATTTTAACAATCATCCAGGATAAAGATAAGAAGTTTAAGGTAGTATCTACGTTCTCTAACGTTAGAGAACGTATACAAGCTGTCTACGTTCTCTAATGTTCAGTGCTTCCAAGTGTGGCTTTGAACCCCGGTACTGGAAGGTGTTTTTTTTTTCTTCTCCTCCTCCCGACTGACCCCCGGAAGCTGAAGAAAATCTGCAGTTGAAGAGTTAAAAGTTTGGTCTCACTGAGCCCCTAAAATAAAATAAAAAATAATTAGATTCACAGACCAAGGAAAGCCGCTATTGAATTTTAACCAGGCCTAAATTGGTAAAAGGGAAAATGTAGGTAAAAACTCCTCCTGGGGACAAAACCAGAATGTGCATGCTTCATCACTACATAAAAAACAACAAAGCAACAAATTATAATATGGGAAAAAATAAATTATTGGTCAGTCGGGAGGAGGAGAAGAAGAAGAAAAAAAAAACGTTCCGGGACCACGCTCATAAAATAATTGATTGACTACAAACGCAGACACGCCGCTGTCCATTAGGCCATCCGAACTTCCAACACCGAAAAGTAGATTAAGCTTGATATTTACTTTACAGCACTGTATAAGGACAGACATCGATGTACAGAAAAGTGGGAAGACATGGAATAACATCAAGAGGCTAGCACAGGATTGAGAAAGGTGAAAGGTGTTTCTCCGTGGCGTATACCCTGGTGCAGGGTGAGAAAGGCAAAGATGAAGATGACTGTTTAAGGAAAGGCAACGCAAGATAGATGAAGATGTAGGTTGTTTTTTTTTACAACGAAGAAAGTGAGAAAGTCGGAAACATGGGAGGAGGGGGGTATCAATAATGAGGCGGCGTCATCGGATCGGCAGATAAGGTCTGGAGGAAACTAAAAAATGACGGAAAATTGGAAGCACTGAACATTAGAGAACGTAGACAGCTTGTAGATCTTAGATACGTTCTCTAACGTTAGAGAACGTAGACACTTCCGAAGTTTAAAGAACCTAAATAGGTCATTGCATCCAGTTATATCAGCGTTTGTAAGTAATGCAGCGAACGATAGCACTGTTCGCCCGCAGGTCTGGATCATTTGACTGCTTTTTATCACAGCAATTACATTATATCAGGCACTGGGATTCCGTCATAGCACAATTTCTACTGTTAAATTCAATACATCTTTATTTACAATATTTCAGATTGTTATTTTGTTGGAGATTTTTGTTCTTTTCTTTCCGGTTGCACACGGTTAAAAAAAAATTCTTACTAGAATATCTTGTAAATTTCAGTATATGACGAGTGTTTTCTATTCTCTGAACATGTGGACTACTAAGGACCCAAAATAAGCATACCCAAAAGCAGGCATCTGGTGTTTCCCATTCAGTAAAGATAATTGCATTTCAAATAACGTACAAACAAGTATTCCGTAATACATTTGGAACAGTACTGTTTTTCAAACCCAATTCCCATAACAAACATGCCGCGACACTATTCCTTAGATATTACGCTTCAGCTAAAATTAATTGTGGGGAAAAAAGCTGTGATATCAATGTCCTCAAAACTCACCAATGCATTATAATAGCTTTCATGCGTTTTTAATTTCCTCTCATCTTTTCAGTACCCTTTGACCTCTTTCGGCCTTATACAAATCCTCCAACTTGCTCTTAAGGTGTTGATGCGAGAACGATGTCGTCATTTCCTATACATCGTTTCAAAAGACTGAATAGGAATAATAACGTTAGAACCAAAACGCTATACATCAATTCTCGTAGGAAGCCACATCAATACTTTTTTATGTAAACCTTTGCGCCCATCGATTGCAATCACGTCGATGTCCAACTGAATGAATGACTTCATTATGTGCAGAGAGAGCCTGAGAAGAATACTTCATGCTGCCCTCTTGGAGATCAATTTTGGAAATAAGCTTTGTCATTATGTCTGCACACGTTCTAGACAATAGCTTCTGCATTTTCTTTTTAAGTCACTCTTTTCAGGTTGAAAGTTTCTTGTTTCGAATGAAATCCAGTCAGCGGAGAGTATTTTCTTAGTTCGAAACATTGTTCATAATGTGTCATTGATAGCGCTTTGTGGTTCAAATTGATCTCAAGAGAGTTGTTTGTGGCATGTGTTTTGTTTTTGTTTTGTTTTGTTTTGTTTTTTGTTTGTTTTTCGTTTGGTTTGTCCTTCTGATGCTGTTTTTTTGGTAACGGCTGGGACAGTTCCTTTGCCTCAATAATCTTGTATTGTTATGCTTTTTGAATATCTACGATTGAAATTGGGGTCGAAATGTTATGGCTTATCGATGTAACCTCCATACTGACCCAGTTCAAACATGTATCCATGCATAGAAACGGGACGGAGAAGTGAGGTTGCTTATTGTGAAGGAAATGTGCAATTTATTTATTTATTTATTTATTTATTTATTTATTTATTTATTTATTTATTTA
>NW_004797741.1:368869-370201 GCF_000002075.1 Aplysia californica
GATGTGTGTGTGTGTGTGTGTGTGTGTGTGTGTTAGAGGACTGGGTATGAAGTACAAATCTAGCGACTGTTGTATTTTTTGTTTGCTTTTGTTTCTTTTGGGTTTGTTTGGTTGTTTGTTTGTTTGTTTGTTGGCTTATTTGTATGTTTGTTTTGGTTTAGTTGTTGTTTGTTTTGTCTTTTAGAAAGCAATGCATTCGACAAAGGTTTAAGGAGTTGCTTTGGGAATATTTTATACAAGGGATAGAATGAGACCATTTAAAGTTTCACTCTACGAGGTGAAAAAAAGATAGTAATTGCCAATGTCATTGTCCTGACTGTTGTCAACAATATTCCTATCCAGAAGCTCAGTAACAGAAGCGAACCACAGCTGAGCGCCAACGAAACGTATTCCATGATTTATACGTAATTCTGCTGCCCTCATTTCGAAAAGTGCAGTAGATCTATATTATATTTTGTGCAGTTTTCACAATATTTTATGAGAAAGCCAAAAAAACTGAGTTGTGTTACTAAAAATACCACATTTACTTTAACGATAATAGAGAAGTTCTTATCAAAGTTGTATTCTTTAAGATATTGACCTGGGATGTTTGCAAAAAAAGCCTGATTTCTAGGTAACAACGGTTTGACATTTTTAAAGCTCTCCTGTAAAATTGTAAACAAAACTGCATATAGATCTAGTATACTTTTCAAAATGACAGCAGATTTTTGTTCTCCAGATTTGCCCCGAAGGAGACGGGGGTGCGAGTGGGCGGGGAGGGGGCGTGAAGGGGAGGGGCGGGGTGGGTTGAGGAGGCGGAGAGATCACGTTCCTGTTATCTTATCTCTGTCAACTGAAGCTAACAAATCGATATCGTGCCAGTTGCTGACGTAATCGGGCAGTTACTTGAAAGGCACGTCTAAATTATTAAAAGCATAAACAATGAGTCGGCACTACTCATATCTCATCTGCGTGATTTTCCTTATAGCGACAACGAATATGGTCTGGTATTTCTGGAAAACTGTGAAATATGATGTGGCACAGTGTCCATTGTGTCCCCCAAACTAAAGCTATACCACGATAGTGGTAGGAGAGTTTGATCGCGGCAGATAGAAATGAGCTGATATGCGCCATGTATGAAAACTAGTTTTTAAAAAAGAAAAAAAAAGAGAGAGACTGAGAGACAGAGAGAGAGACAGAGAGAGAGAGACAGAGAGACAGACAGACAGAGAGAGAGGGAGAGAGAGAGAGAGAGAGAGAGAGAGAGGAGGGGGGTGGACAATACTGGAGAAAGGGTTCAAGAACGTTGTTGTCATAACCAGAGGTTCCCATTCCCATTAGGTGCCGAATGTT
>NW_004797741.1:371430-372466 GCF_000002075.1 Aplysia californica
AGAGAGACGAACAGGAAGAGAAACGGGGTGCGGCTATGGAAACTCCAGGGCGCATTCATTGGCCCACTTTTTTATGTGAGTTCGTGCAAACTTCAGATAAAAACGTACACTTAATAAGCAATATAGATCTAGTATTGATCTGAATGAAACGCAGGCCAACACATGATGTTGTAAGACCATTCAGTTTCTTCTCAGCAAAATCCCAGAGAGGATCAACGATTTCTTTTTTCCACGTGCTCAAAGGAAAATAAACATATTCCCTCTTTGAACAAAATCTGGTCAAGAGAATGCAGCCAATGTCGTAGCTTTGAAGAATGATCAACAATTGTCTGTCATGGTCCACTTTCTGTTGTCTCAAAACAACGGTGTGACAGAACATAGAAAAAAGAAATATGAGAGCTTTGTGTTTTTATAACACTTAACGTGTTCTTATCTGAATCGGAAATTCTAAGACAATAGCTACGGGTTTGTAGAACAGGTTTTTCTCATCTTTTTCTAATAGTAATTGTATTTTTATTATTACTCTTGGATAGACAGAGTGTACGGAAATAACGCACAAATAATCGAACAGTTGAATCTCAGTGTTGAACAGGATATCTATATAATCGAACCAGGAACATGTCACAGGGTTATTCAAAATTTCCAGTGGCATATTCAGGATTGTTAGGACAGAAATTATTGTCAACGCCTGGAGCATACAATCTGAATAGCCAGCAATTTTCCTGGGTTATTTAGCAACGTCCGTTTTATAAAAATGTATTCTTCAATGCACAATTAGTGATTGTTTAAGTAGTTGCAAAGCTTTACGTTTTACTCAATTTGGTTAGAAATTTTGTTTATAGCCCAGTATTATTTTAACACGTGAGTTGGTTCTTTTCCTATTGGCAATTGCAAAATCCCTTAGGTTGAATTTTATTTGTTCTAAGTTGTGTTGAAACTGGTATAAAGATGACCGAGTTAGTATCCTGTAATTGAGTCCTTTTTATATCCGGTACTTACAAACACACACACACACACACACACACACACACACACA
>NW_004797741.1:373192-374327 GCF_000002075.1 Aplysia californica
GGTGTTCTTTCATTTTCATTGGGGTTTTTTGGTTTACTCTTTCTATATTCATATTTCTTGGAAAAGTCAGTCATATCCCCTCCCCTCTTTTTATCCCCATTACCTCCCTTTCCCCAAACCCCACCTCGCCTAATAATATACTTTGGTCCGCTTTCTGTCTGAAATGTTGAGAAAAGCGGTGAGCATTACAGCCTAATTAGTTGTGTAGATGAAGGAGAGGTGAGGGTGTGATCTCCGCATCAAGACGGGGTTTGCGAGTTACGTGCGCGCAACAACAAAAATGTTACAACCAAAGCTCAATAAAAAACGTGGTCATTGACGCTCAAGACACGAAGAATTGTTGGACCTGAAATGGGTAGGCCTGCCTATTCGCACTGCAGGTCTGCCAGCAAGCGCAAAAAGTGAGCAAGGAAACTCGCAAGGCGAAGTACAAACACCGCAGAATACCTGTCTACCTGGAGCTGTCATCTCTGGCTCAGAGGTTGACGTGTAATGACCACCCAGTGTTCACGGTCGCCAGTTGCCGTTTTACATTCTGCCATACTCAGATCTGCGCGCTCATATGACTTAAAGCAGTTGAGAGTGCCGTGATACACTTACAAAAAAAAAAAGAAGGAAGAAGTGTTCAGACCTGTCCATGTTTTGATACTGTAAAAAGCATAATGTAAAATTTTGTTGTTTTTCTTTCGAAAAGTGAGACGGAAACAGACAAAAATGAATAAAGCACTAATACTTTACGTTCTCATAGGTATCTCAGTGAGCTCTGTGAGGTCGTCTAGTCCACCGGCGAACACTGTGAGAGACAGTACGGTGGATGCCTTTGTGAGGCTCAGGTCTTACGTTCAAAGCCTGCCGGCTCTGACCCACAAGATACCCCCATTGCTGGCCCAAGATGGTAACCTGACGGTCAACCTTTCCTACAATCCGGCTCAGGTTTGTTGGAAACTTATACATTTGGATGTTTATTTTTTGCTTGATTTTGTTTGGGGGTTTTGTTTTTTGTTTTTGTTTTTGTTGGGGGGGGGTTTCAGTTAGTTTGCTTTTTGTTGGTCGTTCTTTTTTGGTTTGTTTTGTTTTGTTTTGTTTTGGTTTGGTTTTTGTTTGTTTTTGTTTTGTTTTATTTTTGGGGGTTTTG
>NW_004797741.1:374427-379800 GCF_000002075.1 Aplysia californica
GGGGGATTGAGGGGGGAAGGTTTGGGGAGTTTTTGTTCTTGTTGATTTTGATATTGATTTTTGGCATTTTGCTATTGTACTATTTTCGTCTTCTTTCTCAAAGCACTTTGTTGTTGTTCTTGTTTTGTAGTTGGGGATGCTGTTAAAATGTTTTTGGGCGTTGTTGGTAGCGTTTTTTTGTTAATGTGAATGATGGGTGTGTTATGTTGCTGCTGTTGCCGCTGCAGGTTCGTCACTTTGTGTACTATTGTTGCTGTCGTCACTTTCAATGTTGTTGTAAATGTCTGTGGTAATAAAATTATTGCTTTCTTGTCACGTTGTTGTTGTTTCTGCTGCTACTGTGGCTGTGAAATCGCTGCCACCACGACTGCTGACTTTCTCAGGATTTCTGGAGTGTTGTTGTTACATTTTCTTTTGTCATTACTGTGGTTTGGTCAGGTTATCTGTAATGGTTTGTTGTTGTTGTTGTTTTTTTGTGTGTGCGTGGGTTTTTTTTGGGGGGTGGGGGGGTGGGGGGTTGCTGTTTTTGGGGGTGGTTTTGTGTTTTCATTTGTTTGTTTTTGCAATTTTTTAAGCTCCGAAGGTCTCAATTATACAACAATGGCTCCAAGCAAGAATAAATGGCATCATTTAGAGCCGTTATCATGAGCGATGCTCAATTCAGAGGTTTTGATTTCTAAAAGCAAAGCGAAATGCTATTGAACTCCTGGACGTCTTCAATGGCACCCCAGGCCCAGCGGTTTAAAAATGTACCATTATAGACAATCTTATTTTATAGGCTGTGAAAGCGGGTTTTTACAGCACGTTCCACGTTAAATTTTACTTTTCACTGCTGTACAGTAGTACCACAATGCAAAAGAATACGGTATAAACTCCAAAAGTGAATTTCAGTTGGTGTACAGATTTAGAAAATATAATAGATTTCAATAAAATAGGCCTGGTTCAAAAAGTAACTTATGGCAAACCTCTTTTTTCACTCTGGCCCAGAGTGGCCAGGCGTGTAAGAGCTGCTTCATTTTGATAAATATTTTCATGACTTCGATTGGCTGTTTGGTGTAAGACGTCACAGTGACAATTGAGGATATTTATTATTCTGCTTCAAACGTTTCAGTCTTCTTAATATATGCCATAAATTCTTACTTTGCTCAATACCTTTGAAACGTATTTGTGTGTCTGAGCCCATACTTATCGCACATAACGAATATCCTCTTGATTAAAGTTTTAGGAATGTATTTGAGACCACATTTTCGTTTTAAAACGATTTTGTGGACTCTGATGGTTATAAAACTTCCATTGCTGTGAACACTCCAAAGGATGCTTCGTATTGTTCATATTCCATTAGACTTCTTACATACCTGCACATCTGCCGTAAACTGACAAAACGCCATTTTTTAATTTTTGGCACCAAATTATTTTTAATTTGCTTAATCAAAAGCCTGATCAGTTACCCTACGTGTGACTAGGCTTTAAATACATTAGAATTAAAATTTTGGAAGAACGCCCTTTTAAAATGGTTGGATAAACTAAAAACCCACTTTATCTGGAAACTGCTGATAATTTTAAAAAGGTGTTTGTCAGCTTACGTCAGACATTAGATCTGGTCATTGTATGGGGTTGGGGGGGGGGGGGGGGGGGGAGGAAGATGGGGGTTTGGGCCGAAGCTGAACTGGGGAGGGGGAAGACACTGCAAATGGTGTCATCGAAAGTACATTTCTGGCGTGTTAGCTGACCTCAATGTCGTATTGGTGGGGAAATACCACTTTATTATAACCAACACGAAGTCATAAGAGAGTCGACAGTGCTTCGAGTATTGTTAAGTTAACTGTTGTTATCATTTTACTCATATTGACCTTTTACTGTCCATCATCGCCAGATCCTGTACGTGGACGAAGTGACACAGGCCGTGGCTGTCTCCTCCTTCATTGTCCTAAGCTGGCAAGACGACACTTTGAGATGGAACCCACACGATTTCGAAGGAATCGACAAAGTAATTCTGAAACCAGACGACATATGGACACCTCTGATCTACCTACTCAACTCCGCCGACTCGACTGAGGATGTGGTTCGGCTTCCAGATCCTGATACTATCGAGCTCTACGCGAATGGAAATTTGCTTGCTTTCTTGGCGCAGAAGATTGTGTCTTCGTGTTTCTTTGACGTCACGTTTTTCCCATTTGACGAGCAGAACTGCTCGCTGATGTTCCAGCCCTTAGGGAGCGGAGCTCGGATCGCCATGCAGACTGTGAGCTTCAACCTGCCGCTTTTGGAACTCTTCAGCACTCACAGTAGTTGGACCATTACCGACACTTCTCAGAGCGTCGTCATCTGGGAGAACGAGCTCCAGCGAGGCACGAATGTCGTCAAGGTCACGCTCGCCATTAAGAGACGCTCCACATTCTTTGTTATCAACATCATCACACCTATCATTGTGACGTCATTGATGACGTTACTTGTGTTCTGGATTCCCCCTGCGTCTGGGGAAAAGATAACCTTTCTTGTCACCATGTTCGTGAGCACCACCGTTTTTCTCAACCTGGTTAGCAATATGATGCCGAGAAGCTTCAGCAGCCTTCCCAGATTCAACCTCTTCCTGGCCATCCTTGTCTCGGAGAATTTACTCACATTTCTAGCAACATCCTTGGTCCTTAGATGCTACCGTGCGGAACAAACAGAAGAGAAAGCGAGACGGGATCGGGAGAAATACCGGCCTTCAGATAGTCGGGCTCTCATGGCAGGAGGAAGTGTTCCTCAGAGCAGAAGGTCATCTGAGAGGCGCAAATTGGACAGCGAAGGTGTGGCCACTTTGTCAGATCCGTTGACGCCATCGCCAACACCTCATGACGTCAGTGAAGACGGGAATCTCTCTGTGGGCTCTAGGGTCTCTCTTGTGCCGAACCTAGTGGCCACTAACAGATCGTGGTCTTCGAAACGTCTTGATAAAATTTTCTTTTTTGTGTTCCTCTGCATCACGTTGGCCCTGTACTGTCTTTTATTCATGTAACTTCTTATTTGAAGCACTCCTCATAGCAGATAATGTTTGGTTTTTATTTGATATTGCAAATTGTATTTTGTTTCCTTTTACTGCGGAAGTGGAGTTCTGGTTATCCCGTTCTTGTTTGTTTGTTGTTGTTTGTTTTTTTGTTTTTGTTTGGGGGGGGGGTTCATTCTTTTTGTTTTGTTTTCTTTGGGTATTGGGAACTAGGGTTTTTTCTTGCTTTTTTGGGGGGAGGGTGGGTTGGGGGAGGGGGTGCGAGGATTAAGGACGGAGAATGGGGAGGAGAGTGGACGTCAACGGGAAGATGGGATGTTTGTAGAATCGAAAGTGACTGCAGGCATGTTTTCCGAAATGGTGTTGCAATTGGTTGTGTATTTCTGAGGAAATAGGTGTACAGGCGGGGGCTCCATGCTCCCACAATAACAGGCAAAAGAATGAAGGGTGATAAAAAAAAACTGTACAACTTATTTTTGTTAATATTTTTCTCTACACTGAAGTTTTGAGTTCCAATTTATACTCAACATTTGGAAGCCAAAAGGAATTTGTCTGATATTCATTTCTGATAAATCCGCAGAATAGTTTTGCTTTACATAGCGCGTAAAAAAACAACCCATTTTCAGCTATGTCCCCATTTTCGTAGCATGACGCACTAGTTCGCTTTGGGCCTACCACTAAAAATACCAACAATTGCGCCACATTGCAAACTGCAGAAGTTTGCAGATAGTTTTTCTCTAGTTTCCTTTACCTGCTGAGATCATGATTAAAATTAGTAAAGAGCTGAGAACTTTTTGTATTGAACATTTCCTCACCACCAACTCATTACGTAAGTTCCGCACAAGGTACGGAAATAATGTTAAAGAGTCCTTTAGGCTTTCTTTGATGCCAAGAGGGGAAGTAATCCATCAGTTAGGACATATGTAGACTCAGAACATAAATCCCCAGACAAACGACCACTTCAGGTCAAACAAACACCGTTTGCACCCCTTTAAATGTCACCAGGGTGCAGAATTCAGTAGATGAGCCCCATGAGAAGTCTGTCCGTAGACCATGTCTGCAGCAATGACTTTCCTACATCTCAACGATCCATATTCTCAAGGCAGATCTTCATCTACGACTGTACCATTTTCCCTTTCGCGAAGCTATCAGCAGAGGATAGCAATATGTTCATGATTCCTCCATAGTCTTGACAAGAATTAACCTTTCCTATATGACCTTTGGTTCCTTGGCAAAGCCCATTATTCACCTTTCATGTTATATCAACTCCACAAATGGTGTCTCTTTGGGCAACCTCCCCCCCCCCCCCCCCCATTGTCTCTAGACTCAGCTCCATATTGTAAGGTGTACCTTGTCTGTGGCTTTGAGTACTCATTGTTGGGTGGATCATTTATGTTTGGCCACCTCTGAACATTACGAACGACGCTTAAGAATGTGTCAAGTCCATAGGAAGACATAGACCATTGGTTCTTGGAATTCAAGAATTTAGAAAAAAATTCAACTCTGTAGGGGAAAAGAAGTATTGCTTGAATGTTACAGGGATGGAAAGATTAGATTTTAGAAATAAAAGGAAAGAAAAAAAAAACCAATCCAATCATTTCGTGACTTTCCTTACAAGATCTTTTAAGTCGGAGCATTTTGCATTTATAGGTGGTATTTATAAAAGCCATTTGCTGGTATCGAAAATAAATTAGTTTTTTCTTTGTGAATTTTATGTCGAACAAATTCCTTTTGAATGAATTATATCTGTCCCAAATTACAACATTTTAGTACAAATTTTGTGCGAGATATTTAGAAAAAAAGTTGTACAGTTGTTTCTTTTTTTTTTTTTTGGGGGGGGGGGATCACCCTGTATTATCTTGAGGTTATAATTAATGCTCAGAAAGAGTATTCCATTTTCAACGTCTCGTATTTCAACAAAACTTTAAAAACGCAACGGGTGGTTTCGTTGCTCGATCATCAAACACACACAGGACAAATCGGTTTGCTGTTCGGCACTAACCGTGGTTCCCTTTTGGAGCCATGTCATGACTTGGGGGAAATAACGTCAAGCGATTGGCTCATGATATACTTTCCAGATAAAAGCAAACATGCCATATTTTTATGGCTATGACAATTAACATCGTCAGCATCATCCTCGTCGCATTTATGTACATTATTATCACGACCATCGTCCTCGTGGCCATCATATCATCATTGTGAAGTGCCAGATCTGAAAGTAACATAGGAAATCATTGTTCGCCTCTCATTACTCTGCTCGGATGCTCTGAAAGAATCTAACCTGTAATTTTGTCCTGGTATTTCTGCGTCACCCATCTGTTCATCTTCTTTAAGTAATCTGTTATTGGTCTAATAATAATAATAATAATAATGATAATAATAAT
>NW_004797741.1:379900-384986 GCF_000002075.1 Aplysia californica
AATAATAATAATAATAATAACAATAATAGATAGCATGTCTCTTTTGCCTTCTTTTTCTCCAGTGAGAGAAAAATGTTCATGACCTTTTTGTCTGTCTAGTCAAGTGTCCCAGGAATTATTGTCTCTTCCTTTTTCTTATTAATGAGCGGCCCACTCAGTCTTCTCTCAACAAATACCTCATCTGATTTTTCTCCAGTTCATGAAATTCATAAGTCTTCTAGCAAACCACTTTTCTGTTGCTTTAACTTTATTTTCAATGTCTTTCGAAGAAATTCAGCACTTACGACCGTATACAAGGGTGGACCACTTTTAAAGTCTTACGTTGGTTGTCATTTGGGTTGTTTCTGTTTTTCAAGATAAGACTCATTTTATTATAGTTATATCTCTAGCTATTGCAATGTTTAAAGAATAATATATCTTTGTTATATATAATACCGGTAACACATTATTTTTGTTGGTATTTGTACTCGTGTTTTCATCCCCGTCGTCATCATCATCTTCATCAGCTGCAACAGCAACAGCAACAGCAGCAGCGGCAGCAGCAGCAGCAGCAACAGCAGTAGCAGTAGTTTACCACAGCAGCAGCAGCAGCAGCAGCACCACCACCACCACCACCATCATCATCGTCAAAGTCACTGCAAAGAGGCACCTCTACTCGCCAATCAATGGCAATTCGAATGGAGTTTTTTGGACGAGTGGAGGTGCCTCTAAGTATAATAACAATAGAGCCGAAAAAGAGCCTCGCTCTTGCTCGAAGATTTCTTCGTAGAGTCCACCAGGCCCATTAAGGAAACAAAAAATAATCATTCATCATCATCATCATCATCATCATCATCATCTTCATCATCATCATCATCATCATCATCATCATCATCATCATCATCATCATCATCATATTATCATTACTATCGTCATAAAAAATATACATTGTTAGCATTAATATTATTGCAACTATTTTCATAGCTTTATTGTAGTAGTTGTTGTTGCTGTTGTTGTTGCTTTTATTATGAAGTTGTCAGTGGCAGATGTAGTAATGCTATCATTACGATTATCAATCACATTAATACAGCAAACAAAGTGAAAACGGCGAGTTTTTAAGTATTTGTTTTTAAACGCAGATAGTTGGTTCCTCTATGATCATATTACTGCTTGTGAGGGTATGGATCATCGTGTTACATAAACGTGTAAGGGCGTGCGTATGAACAGAGGAGCAATGACGGGGACTTTCTTTAAACTATTGTTTATTTTTTACCAGCCATTTACATCGTAGTGTCTGTTGGAGAAGTAAACGTCTTTATTTTGTCTATTGTATCCCCTGCTGCATGGTTATGTTGTTCTTAACTACTGACTACCTTGGAATTACAAAGTTCTATCTGTTCTGTACCTAGTTTTTCTAAATTTGGAGTAAATAATTGTTTCACAAAGTGTCAAGCGTATTCTTTGGATGTATCTTTATAACAAACTCCGAATGATTTTACGATTTTAAAAGAGTAAATAGAGCATTTCTGCTCTGACCTCATGGTCTTAGTAAATCAAAACGGTCAGCTACAGATTTGTAATCTTAAGGTAGTGTAATCTTTCTCTGCCTTCTATGCATCTTTTTCCTGGTCATGTCTGATCTCTTGTTGTATGCTATCGCTGCTATAGTATTGTCTAATAGTAGTCGTGTTAGGTGCCTAAACCATTTAATTTATTGTTTGTCTATGTATTGTAAGCGGGAAGGTGAGCCAACATGTTCTGTGATAGTTTCGCTTCTCACCTCGTCTCTTCTTGACTTTCTGATAGTCTATATTTTTACTCAACTCATCAGGGACGGGTATTTTAGTCATTCGACAACGTTTGAAGGCGTGCTGTTTTGGAACACTTATAAAAAGAAACAATGCATTATTCATACAGAATTTCCAATTTCCTGATCTATATCCAAAACTTCATGAGGCAGGCAAGTGCATGCATAATATTATGAACATATTCAAAGTCGTGTTTAAAAAAATGTATGTACATGGTACGAAATGTGCCACACCCTTCCTTTGGTGTACTGATGATCTGGCATATTAAATGTCCGCTACGTCCTTAAAGTTTAATAGACGTGTACTGATTAGAACAATACTGCACCTATTTTACCAGGGAGGTGGTATTGCTGAATATCAACACTTTGATTTATTTAGATTGTAACCAAAATGCTGATGTTTTCAAATATTGTTATACTATGACAGTGTTGTTATGAAAAGAAGTTTTTGGTCTGTGTGCATCTATTGGCATAATCTGAATAATATACTTCGTTTCCAGCGATGTAGTTACAACTCAATAAAATGTTATAAGCATGTGTCATTGAGGTTTGGCTTGTTCCTTTTTTTAAATTTCTTGTTCTCTTATGCAAAGCTCAGAACCAAAACCTGGGAAAAGTATATCTTTTAAAAAGAAATGAAAAAAAAATAAAGCTTCTTGTGATCTAAACAAGCTTGCCGTTGACGGAATTGGTTTTATAGGGGTGTAACTCTTTTCAACGCAGTTTGACTAGTATTGGGCTCGACTGCCAGTTTCACGTACGTTCCTATTATTATTGAGTAAAACTGGTGTATATCTTTAAAAACTGCTTCGCCAGGTCGTTTCCAGAATATTCCCAGTCGGGATTCGAACCAGGATAAGGGGTTACTGGTAGGTTACTTTTTTTTGTTTCTTTCTTAATTCAACTCTTTCTCTGCTTTTCCAAATACCGTATGTCTATATGAGCATCGATACAATTCTTATTGGTTCTTGGTAGTTTTGAAATAAAAGCTCAGTATCTTGTTAGACGCAGTGAGTTCATTTCGAGGCCAGAAACATTTGTCCAAGACACAAGGCTGTATACTCTACGTGGGTTTGAATTACAATATTCCGCATCCCGTCGACAGAAGGTAGTCTGTTTAGTTTAATTTTGGATGATAGTTTTTCTCCGCACCTTTTACTAGGTATCCATATCTAGAGCCTGTGTTCGAGTCCTTCTGAAGACCGACCACCACTAATTTATTGATAGGGGTACTAGCCATCCGTATCCATGTGCTGTTTAAGCCTCCTTCTCAAGAAGTCTTCAGTGCGTGTTTTAAGACGTACCTGCAGTACTTTACCGATTTCCGAGATGAAAACCGTTGTTTTAGGCCATCAACTTGAAAATAATAACATTAATGACCGGATTTGCAGTGGTTGAGGTGTGGGTGAGTTCAAGCTCAAGATAAATATCAAGCATTCGTCAGTGACGTTAAACCTGTGTATTTGTGTGTATTCATGTACCATATTAAATATTATGCATAAATGTTATGCACCAATGTGTATGATATTATGTTGCACCATAGGAAACCAAATTTCCCCACATGGATCAATAAAAGTGGACGTAATTCTATTATTTTATCGTTTATTCATTCAATATAGTAAAAGTGCATACGATCAAAAACTAGCTTGCCCTTAGGCTCCACAACTGTAACTCGATTTTTCGATTGAACAAACAGTACTCTCTACTGTATGTTGATTAATTGACCAAAAGCCCCCCCCCCCCCCCCCCAAAAAAATCAATAAAGCCGCGGGGGTCTCTACAGGTCATATAAGAGAAAGTGCGGGGACGTTGTCAATGGTGCAAACAACAAATTATTTCCCTGTGATGTTTCCCTTTGGTATGATCGACCAGAACGCACTCATTAACCTGTTTTCCTCACTGCCACACTGTAAATCGTTTTGTGCTGAAAGTACAGGCTCAGATTCAAAACATCACAGGCATTTGTATGGAAGAGGACGACATGGTCTCCGTGATTTACGGATTTTTAGGACAATTTATCTCAAAACAAATGCATTACCCCTAAAGGGATTATACAGTGACGTCCAGAAAAAAATTGCAAATAGTCTCACCCAAAAACCGTGTTAAAGCCTTGCACTTCCCACGCATGAAGCATACCAATTTAAAGCTGAAAAAGTTTGCATTATTTGACTCATTGATATTACATCTTCTATAAACGCCACCCGAGGTATGCTCATTTAGAATTATCCTTTAAAAATCAGACTTGGTAAAATTGTGGAAAATCAAAGAAACTTAAAAGTGTGTTTGCGCATGTACTGGGGTGCATCAACATTGGTGGAATGTGCATGTATTGAATATCAAAAGAATGAAGAATTGTGTCTCTACAATTAACAATATTATTATTCTATTATGATGGTTTCAAACAGATTGAAAATCAGAGCAGTTTCACCAGAGAGGGTTTACAGTAACAGAGAGGTGACACTCGTGGCGGCGCTCCATAACAGTGCATTGTTTCGTGTATAGCCCGGCGCGGGGCGCGAAAACACTTACGCGCGGTGATTGCTGCCACGGTGATGCTCAGGGGTGGTGTTATGTCATGAGAAAGTGTAGTACCGTCTGTAGTTAGTTCACTAGGTTACTAGACCTTTAAAGAAAGGAGGCCTGTGAATTATATCGCATATTTTAGTCAACTCCCTGCCTCCCTCGGCCATAAATTGTAAGACTTGTTTTTGGCTTAAGTTAACATACATTCTAATAAACAAATAGACGCAGATACATTTTTCTTTGTCTCTATAGATCTGGGGGGAAAAAACCATAATTAAAGGAATAATCGGTTTAATTTTCAGCAAATCCACTCGTTCTCCAGTGTCCCTCTGTCATCTCTGTCCCTCTCTGTCTGTCTGTCTTTTTCTCTCTCCCCCCTCTCTCCCTCTGTCTACATGTCTGTCTGTCTGTCTACCTGTCAGTCTGTCTGTCTGTCTGTCTGTCTGTCTGTCTGTCTGTCTGTCTATCTGTCTGTCTGTCTCTTTCTTTCTTTCTTTCCTTCTTTTTTTCTTTCTTTTTCTCTCTCCCAGTCTCTTTTTTTCTCTCCCCCCTCTCTCCCTCTGTCTACCTCTCAGTCTGTCTGTCAATCTGTCTGTCAGTCAGTCTGCCTGTCTGTCTGTCTGTCTATCTGTCTGTTTCTTTCTTTCTTTCTTTTTCTTTTTCACACCCTCTCGCCCTGTCTATCAGCGTATCTGTCTGACTGTCTGTTGGTTTTCTCTGTTTGTCTGTCTGTCTGTCTGTCTGTCTGTCTGTCTGTCTGTCTGTCTGTCTGTCTGT
>NW_004797741.1:385676-388363 GCF_000002075.1 Aplysia californica
CCCCCCAAAAAAAAAAGAAAAATAAGAAGTTGTAATCGGACAACGAAAGTTCCAAAACCGATCGAAGGCACTTTGTGTTTAGAAAACTTTTAGACATATCTTTCACTAGTAGAATGCAGGCTCAAAAGTTGAAGTGTGTTGAGTTTGTGCTTGGAGTGTAAGTCTGGTAGGACCACAATTATATTGTCATTATTTTGATCTATATCTTTTTATTCATCAAAAAAATGATATTCGTCATCCTTTGGAAATCGAAAGAAACTCAGATTTTCATTTTAATAGGTGCAGTTTATGGCAGAACACCATTGACACTTCGTGTTAACCGGGACCATGCTTGTCTGCGATCAACGTAAATGCCTTGAACAATGGACGCAGTTTGTTTTGTTTACCGCGCGTTTCTCCACGATCAGCTGGTGACCCAGATACGCGCATCCGGGCGAAGTGCCGTCTCTCTAGTATTACTGTAAACTCTCTGGTTTCACTTATCACACAAAAATTGGGCTTAACATCAATATGCTCATCAATATTGTTTTAAGGAGTAAATGGTTTTGTGTAAAGCACGAGCTCTCTGGCCATGGAATATGTTAAATTTTGGACATGATCATCTGTCACTTCATCCCAAATATCACAGAGAGTTTTAAACTGAATTGGGAGCAAAGTCGATTCTCTTCAGCTGCTATTTCATGGGGCTCCGTATAAATGTAGGATTCATGTCAAAGCTGTTTGCTGGTAACCACTCCATCGTAGGTATGATTTGGTTTTCCAGGAATGATCTTGTGGCGTTTGCATGTGAGAAGATGCTTTATCATGCATAACGACGCCTGCTTGAATGACACCATGAAGCTTTACAGCACTTACCCGATGTAGGCCTCAAAATTTAGCCGTCGGTTGATTCTCACGAATGAGGTTTTGTTCATTCCAGCCAGAATACCCCAAAGCAAAGGCGTTCTCATAACCCCTGTTCTTCAATGACAAATGGAAATGCCCAAAAATAATCTAACACCATCCATGCGCAAACAAAGAATTCGTACTCTTTACAGCCAATGGCTCTTATACATAACTAATATTAATGAGTACATTTAGGGGACCCACTGCTCAGATCAGTAAAAGAATATTTTTTAAAATATCATTTTTTGGATTTCGGAGTGTCTTTATAGATATTTATATCACGAATCCATCTTTAAAAGCCTAATTTCTTTGTCAAACTTTTAAATAATTGGAAAAAGCATTTTAGAGAGGTAGCAATATAGGGAAATCTTCACTAAAAATGATCTCTCTTTGCAGTTTTCTCAGAATTGTTTATCTGGCCAGATTGCAACACTATTTTGAGTAGGTCTCAGAAAGTTACTGTCAGATTTTAGTCAAATTTGCCAACAATCTTTTATACATATATATCTATGACCTTACAGAAGCAGTTTTGCTGTTTATGGTACACATTTGGAGTTTTAGGCCTTTTTTATTTTACAAAATCGTAAAATATTGGAGATCTAAAGGTAGTGCATAAGAAGGACAGTAAAACTCACAAGTTAGTCCAGAAAATTCAAATTTGGCTCTGTAAGGTCATTCTACCTACCAACAGTAATCATTATACCAAATATTAGGCTTCTATATTGATGCGTGTCGATGACTGGCATAAATAAAATTAGTTTTTTAAATGCTGAATCAATCCTTTATTTTTGATGGCTCGACATTATTATGGCTAAAATCTTGATTTTTTTTTTTGCTTGGTAACATTATTTTGTACTATATGTCACACCCTTTGATGTAGAAAAGCAAGCATTAGACCAACATCTATAGCCTTTGGGTGTTGACCATAGCTACACCCTTGTAAAATTTAAAATTAATTTCAAGTTTTGAATGGTATTTGTGATTTCTCTGTTTTCTAATCTGTTTGCAAATATCATAATGAAATACATTGTATTGCTCATCACAATAGCATTCATTTGATATTCAAAACATGTCCTGTCACTATGATTTAACATCCCAAAATTGTTACTGCATTTGTTGGTTGTGTGTAGTTTATTCAAAAGTCAAATTATCCTCCATGGATTGCAAGTAGTGTAATTTTTAAAGTGTTGCAAAGGAGGAGAAATGCTTTACCCAGCACAGGTGTCCACCCTGACATAATCATAGGAGATTTATATCATTCTTCTTTTTTTACGAGATCCTACTCCTGTAGTCACTAAAACAATAAAGTTGATTACATCAGCAGGTGCAACTGGCAAATACCACGGATTTCAAAGGCGCCTTGTAGTTTTTGAGGGGTCGACGCTATTGTTTCATAATAATAGTTTTCCTTAGAATTTATTATCCAGAAAAATATACGCAAAATGTGAACAAAAGATGGGGAATATGAGAAATTTAGTCCCTGAAGTGCTCTAAATGGCCACCATCAACCTCCGTGTAAACCGGGAACAGTCACGGCATCATGACACCCAGCCCCATGTACCAATTGATTTGTTTTAATGTACAAGAAGAATTGGTTGGAAACTTCTATTAACCTCTTTGTTATAGTCTTCTGACCCCTGTTTACTCATATCTAGACAATCTAACATACAACATAAGAAATTCAGAAACAGCATAAAGAAGCAAAACTATGGGCGTGGGTGGTTGGCGGGTGCTCTGGTGTGGTTTGCTTCTTCTTTCCTATCAAACATCTATCGTCCTTATCTCCCCTTCTTCTTTTTTAT
>NW_004797741.1:388463-389675 GCF_000002075.1 Aplysia californica
TGTGGATTTCACGTCAAAGCCTGTCTGATGATGCTTGTCGGAGGGGGGGGAGGGGGGGGGAAACTTTTATTTCTACCGTTCTGTGAGTTGATTGGTACAAAGTCAGTCGTCGTTGTGTCCTCGTCTTTCTTTGGGTACACCCACACCAGCGTCGGGGCCGACGGTCAGACTGGGCCATTTTCCGATTCAAAAGAATGAACGCCGGCAGAACTGTAACGACGGGTAAGGAAGAACAGCAACCTGCCCACTCCAACACCGGACATCCCAGACCAGACTGTTTAGGAATGAGCTTGTCTATTCCACGCCATCCGTCAGGCGAAAGGAGGATAATTTTCATAGATCTTGCCTCGATAAATTCTTTCTCCTTACCTGCCACGGTCTGTTGGTTTTTGTTTTTAGAGAGTTTTACGGCACTTACCGCTTCGAAAGCAGACGACAGAACATTAGAGCATGAAAAGAGGTGAAAAGAGACAATTTTCCTTGGCTGTCAAGTTTCGAGCCCGGGATCTATTGAATGAGAGTCGAACAACGTAGCCCCCTAGACCATGAGAGCTCCCACCCCCCCACCTTTCCTAAGCACAACAAGAACGACAACTCTCTCCTCCTGCTACACGCCGTGTTCTACTGTTACACTGAGGTTGTCTGACCGTCGGGTACCTGTGGCAGTAGTGGGTGGTTGGCGGGTGCTCTGGTGTGGTTTGCTTCTTCTTTCCTATCAAACATCTATCGTCCTTATCTCCCCTTTTTCTTCTTTCCTATCAAACATCTATCGTCCTTATCTCCCCTTCTTCTTTTTTATGTTTGTTACTCTCTTGTAACACCTCTAATCTTCTGGCGCTCATATGACCTTCTGCAGTTGCGAGCACCGTAAAACCTCTACTAAAACTTTTTTTTTAAACTGTGGGCACCCGTTCAGATCCTCATCCGGACAGAACTGTTTGTAATCACTACACAATCTTCATATTAGCAGGGTGAGAATGGGTACTCGACCCACCAGATTTTGCTGAAACGTCACTGGCTCTGGAATGGCGTAACTAGTGCTTTCTTTGGGCTTCCGTAACCCTGGTCCTCTCAAGGGATGAGGCGCCCTCGCTGGTGTTGCATTGCTAGGTGGGACGCTCTTGCACCACTTGAGTTTCCCGTGGCCTTTGGTTGAACCCAAAGCTCTTCAATGAGAGTGCCAGTGTCTGTGTGTGTGTATATATATATATA
>NW_004797741.1:390116-395051 GCF_000002075.1 Aplysia californica
TCTCTCTCTCTCTCTCTCTCTCTCTCTCTCTCTCTCTCTCTCTCTCTCTCTGTCTTTACCCCTGTCTTTGCAAAGTTGGCTCAAAACTTTGCCTTGTCTATCACACATTTGCGTCGCAACGCTTGTCAATTTGTAGGCATATGGAGTTATTGGCATAATCGTATTGCTTGTTTAATTGTCTTGTTTTCGATATAAAAACAAATATATATCTGTCTTAAACATAAGTCGAAATATTCCAGTTTGAAGGAGATGTGGGCTGCCTGGTTTCAGAAGTAAAATTAGCGAGATAATGGCCGACAAAGTGCGGTTATTTCCACAGCTAGCTTGAGCGTCCGTGGAAACTTAAATTTTTCTCATTGTGCCTTAAATCAATTGTTTCTTTTTCAGTTAAATTTTCATGGAAATGTGTTTTTATAATGACATAAAATTTGTTGAGCCAAAAAACAAAAATTCGATAAAAATTGCTATACCGATGGGAAAAAAATGCCGGTTTCTTCAATTTCATTATATTCGGACGAGCGCCTGATTCTGCACCCAACCACTCTGCATCCCATTTATTAATCAATTGACCAGCCGTCAAGCTGTCAGCAGAAGGAACTCCCCTCGACCTTGCCACGATAAGAGCACGTGCATAACTTTTGAGAGAAAGTATGATAAATCAGAATTGATTTCTCAATGTTCAACTTTCTGACCTGGCGACGCATTGGGCCGTTTGATAACCAAATAAAAATTGATTTTCACATTTACTGACCGAATATTTTTTAGGGGAAGACTCTCCTTCCCTATTCTACTTTTCTACAATGATGATGATGATGATGATGATGATGATGATGATGATGATGATGATGATGATGATGATGATGATGATGATGATGATGATTTTTTCGTTTCATTAATGGGCCTGACGGACTTCAAGAAGAAATCTTCGAGCGAGAGCGAGGCTCTTTTTCTGCTCCATTGTCAATATTATGCTTAGCGGCACCTCCACTCATCCAAATAACTCCATTCGCATTGTCATTGTTCCTGGACATTCAAACATATGTTTGATATCCTCCTTTTCATGTCCGCATCTTCGGCAACATGGGCTGAGCTCTTCATTTACAAAGTTCTTATACCATCTTAAACTCCAATGATGATGATGATGATGATGATGATGATGATGATGATGATGATGATGATGATGATGATGATGATGATGATGATCCTGACGAATCCCTAAGTGGGCGAAACGTTGAACGTATTGTACAATATTTTGGCAATCCTACCAAATCTCAACATTTTTTATTCTCTGTATACAATGATGATGGTGATGATGATGATGATGATGATGATGATGATGATGATGATGATGATGATGATGTGTTTATGGCTTTTCGTTCGTCTTGAGTCTTTAAATTTTCTCCCCGTCTTCCTTTGCTAACTGCCTTTCTTTCCCCCACACTAAAAGCTTCGTAAACAGGACATCTCACTGGCTCAGAATATCAGTGAGATAAAGAGGCGCCGTTACCTTTCGTATTTGTTATCGGCCGTTAATGAAATATGATAGAAAAACTCAAAAACATTGTTTCAATTCCTAATTGGCAACAAAACAATCGAAATGTTTCTCAAGGACTCAAAACGTTATCTTTGTTGTTGGCATGAAGTGCTTGCAGAGGAAGTACTCGGCTACTGAATGGGAACTGATACTGCAAAATGGTGTTGTTGATAAAGGCTCTTACTTGTCTGTCTAAAATCGATTTCGTCCACTTAAAAACAGAGAAGATGATAGCCTTGGAAACTGTCATTCTCTCCTTGTTTTAGAATGTCAGCTCAAGAAGGCTTTCGGAAAGTACATCCAAATTATAGGCTTTTTTTTTATTGCAGTTTGGGTTTATAAAAAAAAAGTTCTTTTTATTCACGTGTCGACACAGAAACGGCCAATTGTGCTAGGAAAAATAAAGACTCATAATCAGAAACAATAGATACAGAGTAAAGAAGTAGTAACTCTCAGTAGCATCCATCCAACTACCCTCTTTCTTTGCATACCTCCCCATGCATCCGACTCGCACACTTTACATAATGCAAAGAGAACAACTCATGCGTCATTTTATATACATTTACTACGTCCCAGTATCACTCTGAAAAGGTTATGAGGTCACACACAAAAAAACATGAAACTTCAAAATGGTGTATGATACTTAATACATGTACACCGTTTGATATAGATTTCTTAAGTCTTGAAATTTATTGTCTTCTTTTCGATTTTTTTCTCCTCCAAATGATTGTATTAAGTGACAATAAGTAATAGAAAATTTAGGGAAAAGCTACTCTTGCTTTTTCCGCAAGTTTGTGATTATAAACTAATACGTTACATAACAAATAAATGTTGAGATTCCATGTTGCAAAACAAACGTTGATCATACATCAAAATGATTTAGTCTACAAGAAATGCATTCATCTTACAGCACCACAGAACCGGCCAGAGAAGACAAAAGATATGTATACCAACTGACTTACATGTAGATGTTTATATATTGTTGAATAATACGTGGAAAAAACGATGATAAAATTATGAAAATGATAATACATGAACACTTTTATTATGAAAGTGCTGGAACATCAGTTGGGAAAATGAGCGTATTTTCTTAAATGGACCAAAAGAGAGATACGTACAAAGGAATGGAGATACAGAGAAAGACTACCAAAAAGAGAAAATCAAGACGGGAGGAAGAAAACCAAGATTTTTTTTCATCAGTGTCGTCGTGCTCTTTGGTGGGGGGTCCTCCTTCAACGCCGGACTCACAGTCGTCTACCTCTTCTGCTTCTTTGCCACGTTTTACTTTACGTCGACTTCTCTGCCTCGTCTGGGTGGTTTTGTCCTCCTTGGTCCCATACGCTGTGGTAGTTGTGAGAGTGTAGATCCCAGAGCGCCAGAATCGTCGTTCATCAGGCATTGAAGACAGTTGATCCGTCTGAGAAATTTTATGTGCTCGTCGTCGTGTTGGGTTTTTGGCAACGCCTCTCTCCTGTTCCCAGTGGTAGCGCCTTAGAACGACTACCGTAGCTATAAGGACAAGGAAGCATTTCGTCATGGCGATCACTACAAAAGTGTTTAGTTTCGGAACTTCGTTCAGACTACGGGGAAGCATGTTACTCACCAGCATTAGAAACACGGTGAGGCTGACGAACAAGGCTACGAGGAAGGAAATCTTCTCTCCCGAAGAAGGGGGGATAAGAAACACTACTAAAGACATAAGTGACGTCAAAGCTATGGGCATCACGATGTTGACAATGTAGAAAGTGGAACGACGACGTAGGAAAAAATAAAAAACGATAAACTTGGAATCATTCTGGAAGCCATTGTCCCAACGTATCATCGACTCGCAAGAGCTTTCCAGTGTCCATTCAGTATTGGTTTCAATATCAAAGGACGAAAAGTTCGAACTCATCGAGTGGATGATGATCTGCTCACCGTTATTCAAAGCCTGAAGGATCACAGAGCAGTTCTGGGTGTCAGAGGGGAAGTAAGTCAAGTCGAGAAAACAAGAGGTTACCATCTGCAAACTTTGGAGCGTTCTAACTTCCCCTGTGTGTCTTACTTCTACAATGTCCGGGGCCTTCAATACGAAGTTCTTTCGTGCGCCGTTACCGAAATAGATGAATGGGTTCCATAAAGTACTATTTCGCATCTGAATGCTGTCCAGGCCGCTGAACTCCTCCACGTCCCAGACAAGGGATTTGTCCCACCACTGGGAGACAATGAAAGCGGTGAAAGCGAAGCTCTCTTTCACTTCGTCAACATGTAGGATCTGTCAGGGGAGGATAAAAACATGAACAAGCCTTAAGATGATATTACTAATACTAATAACTCCATATGCCCCAAAATGGACAGGCGCCTGATTCCACCCCGTCGCGACACAAATCAGACAAGACTGCAAAAGGCCACGTTCTATCATTTACCCTCATATGAACTTTTAAAAGGTCACGCACACACGGGACAAAACAAAAAGCTCAATGTAGTAGATTGACAATCATCAGATCAACTGTCCAGCTGACAGAAGTAACATAAGCAGGTTGAATTAAGCCTACTGGTGATTTTCTTTAGCTTTGCTCTCAAGAGTTCATGCACTCTTAGTCTTAACTCTCAACAAAACACAATGTAGATCTACGTCGCTTAGTTGTCAGAGCACGCGACCCACCGTTGGGACAAGCCAACTGAGGTGTAATCTTCATCTAGGAATGGCGTGAAATGTCAGTACACTGACTCACTGCAAATTCGAACCTCAATTTTTCATGCGGATGAAGTTCAAGCCCACTACGCAGCAGACTACCGTTAGTTTCGGATTCACGAAATCTTTTGGAAAGGGGGGGAGGGGCAGACAGCTGAGCTAAAATTTCACATCCGTTGCTTTAGCGACAGTTTATTGTTAAACAAAACCAAGGGTCTTTCAAAGGATACAATAATTTATCATTTTTCCCAAAAAAACTGTCTCCAGCCCATAATCTTTCCATGGTACATCCAAGTTAGTTTAGTATGGGGTTTTACGGCGCTCGCAACTGCATATGGTACATCCAAAGCTCTTTTATTATGTAACTAGGATATCGTGCTCCAATTAGATTGGAACGCTGTTGCAATAACCTTTTTGGTTTGTTTGTTTGTTTCTTTGTGTGTGTGTTTGTTTGCTTTTTTGTTTGATTGTTTGTTTGTTGGGAGGTACGGGTTATCTTTTCGGGACTTGTTACAGTTCAAGACCAAAGTACTGTTTTATACCACTGCTCATCGCCCAGTATTTGGTCAGCTGAATAAAAGATATCGCCTCAAGCTGCAGAGATCCGCTGTTTGCAGAACAAGAATATTGATAACGCCGCTTGCAACTGATCACTTGCTGACCGAGAAGCGAGGGAAAAGGGGGAAACAGTGCGCGCGCGAGCACGAGTGTGTGTGTGTGTGTGTGT
>NW_004797741.1:396741-415782 GCF_000002075.1 Aplysia californica
CCCCCCACACACACACCGCTCTACCCCTTTCTTTTCTTTTCCGTCTTCAAAAATAACTTCGTCTTCGAAAAAAAAAACACACAATTTTTGTGACTAGTAAACCAAATTCTTAGGCACAACTGAATCCTGTAAGGTAACAGAGTTGGACAAAACATGTGTAAAAATCAGTTACAAGAAATGTTAGAGAATGCCAAACGACAAAGGCTCCCAATCACCTACTGTAGAGAGATCGCGATGTCAAGTAGCCTACACAAAAACAAGAGGTGTGCACACGAGGCAGTTTGTCTATGTCCAAAGTTGTGTCGCGGCGTCATTTGAACAGTGAGATCTAAAGGTATTATCTTAAGTTAAACGATGCCAGAATACACAACCTTTTACCTTCTAACGTTTACCTTCATTCATTCATTCATTCATGGAGGGCTCTCGTGGTCTAGATGTTAAGGTGTTCGCTTCTCATTCAATAGGTCCCGGGTTCGAATCCGGATAGTGATGGAAATTTTTCTTCTCTAAATTACTTGTAATTCTCTCCTTTCACCTCCTTTCCTGCTCTCTAACAATGTTCTGTCGTCTGTTTTTGTCTCCTCTTTCTTCCCCCACTCCCTCACCTCCGTTACTCCCTCCTCTGAGCTCCTGACTCTTTCTACAGGCTTTCTACGGCTTCTTCTCGGCTCCTTCTTACTGCTGTCTTTCAGCCACACACCCTGATCTTATGGTAGGAAAGATCTACAAAGGGCGAAAAATTTCGGAGGCCCCGAGTGCAAGTTGCTTACGTGAAAGATCCCTTGGTGGTCGAAATTCGATAAGAGTAGACCTCAGCCGCCCCCGGGCAAAATAGACAATTTCCTAACAACTGAAAAAATGTTCATTGTGTCCCGCGCGCTCCTATGACCGACTTTATGCAGTTGCGAACGCCAAAAAACATTTACCCAAAAATAACACAATTTTTTATTTTATTTATATTGATTGTGTTTGTTCCCTCAGTTTTTCCTTTTTGGGAGGAAGGGTGTTTGTTGGGGTTTTTTTAGGGGGGGGGGGGTTATAACACAAGGTTTGCTCCCAGCAAAAAAAAAAGGATTAAGAGAGCGGACTGACCTGAAATGGTTTGAAGGAGAGTCCAACCGTTAAGACGCCTGTTGGGCCGGCGTCCGGGGGAACTTGGTGCTTGAGAGCTGGGAGGCTGTGGAGGTGATTCATGAGACGAACGAACGCCTCTCGAATAGGCGTGTTCCGCAGTGCTGGGGCCAAAAGTGGGCGTTTGTCGTGTGGTGTGGGGGGTGGAGGTCGTTGACCATGATGTTGTGGTGAGAATGCAGGATGGCGATGCCGATGAGATAAAGATAATGACGGTGAGGTGGTGGAGGAGGAGGAGGAGGAGGAGTTGTAATTGGAGCTACAGAAAGAGGAAGAGATGGACGAGAAGGAGGAGGAGGAGGAGGAGGAGGAGGAGGAGGAGGAGGAGGAGGAGGAGGAGGAGGAGGAAGAGGAGGAGGAGGAGGAGGAAGAATGTAGTTGGGTATTTTGTTTCTGCAGTGAGACACGTGAAGATGGTGCCGACAATGACAATATCGCTGGCGGCTTTTTACGTTGAGATCGAGGCGGCTGTTTTGATTCTTTAGAATGAGAGCGCCTTGGGTCGGCTCCCAGAGAATCTCTGGTAACTGATGACGAAAACCGCTGAAATGGAAAGGGTGAAAAGGGAAACATTTCAGCATGCCTGTGGGGTGCAGGTACATGTGCTTCTGGTAGTCTTTGTTGTTGTTGTTGTTGTTGCTGTTGTTGTTGTTGTTGTTGCTGCTGCTGATGATGATGATGATGAATCCATGGCTGAACCTGAGGGTGAGAGTCAGCTTTTGGAGATCCTGGTAAACAGTGAGGCAACACAATCAACGCACAACAACCACTGACAAGCAATATGTCCATCACAAGTCTGTTCCTATTACACAACATCCTCAGGAATGTCACCATTATGCTTTACGCGATACCACCATAAATACAATGTTATAATATTATTATATTTTATGAGGAATAATTCGGTTACAACAACGTCTGGTCTCTAGAGAAATAAAAGGTTCCTCACAGTACACTTAGCTTTAATGAGGACATTTACGAGATAGTACTTATCTGCGCAGCAACACGGTCTGTAAATTTGTATCTGGGTACTAATTATAAAGACAAATTACTAGCTCACCCATCCACATGACTTGGTTACTAAACCACGTGTTCAGTGTATCCATTAGAATAAGATCTGCTCCATGATTGGTGTGATTACAACAAGAGAAACTGTCACTATATAATGTAGATCGACTTTCTTTAAGAAGCGGCAGAGTGGGTGGCGTTTCCTACTTGTTTAAGAATATCGTAGTTTTTGTTTTTACTTTAAGAATATCAACAAAGTTGATGTTCGAGAGGACACATTATCTCCGTCTTTAAACCTTGAGGCAGCCGATAACAGACAATGCTCGTGAACAGCCAACAGTCTCTGTGCAACGAAGCGTTCCCTGTCACAGCCCTGTCTCATGGACAAGAATGTCGGACATCTGGAAAAAGAAAAGATCGAACAACAATACAGCGTGATCCGTGGCCTATTATTAGGGCTTTTTCCATTAGTGATCATTTTGGTGGTCTCGAATTTAGTCTAAAACTGAATTAAATTTGAATACAGTTGAACCTGCTCTATCGGCCACCTTTTTTTTTTTTTTAAATTGTACAAACAGCCGCTTCCCATTTCCACCCGTGTGATTTTTACATTATAATGACACTGTACAAAACGTCCACCTGTCTACAACCACTTTTCTCCTCGACAATGCGCGGCCGTCTTAGATAGTTTCGACAGTATTTCTGGCGTAAAGCAGTTCGAGCAAATACCATACACAGATTCGGCATCATCATAGATTCTAGACTCGCACATTAGGCAAACAAAAATGCCCGCATGCTTTTTGTCGATTTCATTTTCATCTTTGGCTTCCTTCGTAAATTAACTTTAACTCCTTCAACTCTCTTTGGCGTGTGAAAATTAGGTTTATTGATTCTGTTATGGTGTTGGGTTGTTGTTTTTTTACGTGATTCGGGGGTCGCTGATAGAGAAAAAAGAAATGAAAATGAAAAGGGGCCGTTGCAAAAATGACTTTTGCAAAGCATGGCATCATCATCAATACCTTTCTCAGTCTGGATCAGGGTGTAGGCCGCTGACAAACATTTTCCATTTTTCCCCACGCCTAGGTTAGATTCTTCACTCTTGATATTGATTCATGTCTGTCTTTTTTCCTGCACATCACTCTCTGTGATTCTTCTCCAGGGCGCACATGGCCTTCCCTTTGACCTCCTGATGTACTAAAAGTGTATAATCTACATAGAATGTTGCAGTGTTAAAGCATGAGAGTAAAAGGGAGTCACGACAAATTCTGCTCTTCCAGTCGACCCAAGCAGTTTTTTCTGTTCCCTCGTTTTCTCTAAGTGCTCTAAAATGGGGGGTCGCAATATCATTTTTTTTTTTTAACTGGAGAATACAGTGAAGAAGGAAGGGAAGGTGAGTAACTCAGATTCTAGAAGTCAAGCAACAGCATACGAAGCAGCTGAGCCACACACATGACTAGCCCAGTAGCAATTTCAGCCATGTGAAAGATGAGTACAGCTTACTGAATGACGTCGCTAGGTAATCATCGGCTAGCTGTGTTAAAATATGTACTAAGCCCAAAGAAAAGAAAGGGGGGGGGGGGGGTAAAAAACTGCAATTTAATCTGTTGACTGTGCTGAAGAAATATTTTTTCGTTATTCAAACTCTAAATGTTGAAAAAAAGGCAAGACAAATATGTAGGTAAAAATAATCAAAAGAACTGAAGTTTTCGTTGATTTTCTTTTATCTTTCCTGTATATATTTTGCTTTCTGAGCTAAGAAAATTTAACAGCTTGCAGACGTTATGCAAGATACCAACTTTTGTAACCCAAATCGAAAACTTCCGCAAAATGAGGAAAATGTAGATCTATAATGAAGAGTTTTCCAAAAGAGGGATGAAAATATAACGTTCAAACAAAATATTTTTTTCAAACAAAGTAGTGAACAGAAAGAAGACAAATGTTACATTTTTTACCTTATCCAAAGAAGAATTTCTCTCTCACCGACTCAGGCTGCATCAGACAAAAGATTAGAAAAGACACACATCTGAAGAAGAAAAGGGTGTGTCCTGGTGCTTATCAGTTCCAGCTTGGATACCCAGGTTTGCTCAGCAGAATTTATGAGTTTGTCTTTCAGCATGTTTTTTTTTTTCTTTTTTCAGATTGCCCCTCGTTTCTATTTTTGTCTATAACTAGGTTGGCTTTTTTCATTCTGTGATTGTTTATAGGTAGATTATTGCAGCATAGATGATGGGTTAATATAGACAGATAGACAGACAGATAGATAGACAGACAGACAGACAGACAGACAGTCAGACAGACAGACAGACAGACAGACAGACAGACAGGCAGGCAGGCAGACAGACAGACAGACAGACAGACAGACAGACAGACAGACAGATAGTAGATAGATAGATAGATAGATAGATAGATAGATAGATAGATAGATAGATAGATAGATAGATAGATAGATAGATAGATAGATAGATAGACAGAGCACACACATATAAAATATGTATACATTATATATATATATATATATATATATATATATATATATATATATATATATATATATATATACAGTAGAATCTGTCGAAGACAGAATCCCAAGGGAACCACACAAAAATGTCTGTCTCAAACAGGGGAGAGGGAGTTCATCAGCATCCTGACAGGGAACAATGCGTTCTGCAAATTACAAACTTTATGTCTAGAAGGGCTTTGAACTGTATAAATATGTAACAAAAAAGAAAGAAGTTTGTGCTAGAATACCTGAGCACAAGAATGCAGGTGCCGATGTGTGTGTGTTTGTACGTGCATGTGTGTAATATAAAAGAACATTTATCTTACAAACACAGAAGCTCTCCTCCCTTCTTCTTACCGGCCTTTCACATGTTCTCCCTCGAGTGAATACAGGTTAGTGCCAAAAAAGAAAGAGAAAAGTTAATTAATTAATTAATTGACTTAAAAAATGAAAATAAATAAATAAATAAATAAATAAATAAATAAGGACAAAAAAATAATGCGGGCATATACATATGATATAAACAAAGATGTTTTATTAAAACAAGAAAAAGCAAAGTAAAGTAGTGTACAGGTGTTTTTATTTGTAACATTTCATCTCAATCTGGACAACAATGGAGGAAAGTACGGATTCAACAATCTGGAGAATATAATAGACCATTAGGGACAAAAATTTCACATTTCAAAAGGAAGGCCTTAAAAGGGTTTAGTTAATTTTGCCCTACTACACACATAATATTGTCACTTGAAGTCAAATCAGATTAGGTGAACTTTAAAACATTACATATAGTTTATTAAAAGATTAGGCACTTGGAGCTTTGAAAGAAGGGAGGAGGGTTGTTAGACCCTCTTTTTCTTTGGAGGGGGGAAGGGGGGGGGGGAGGGGGGAGGGATGGGACAGCAGAATATAAGCTCAAAGGAGGCCTCTATTAAAAGAATTCAAAAAATGTAAAATAAAGAGATAATACTGTGACACTCCCAGTTTCCTGCAGCTATAATGACAATGAACAAAGCACCTCTTTCATATGCTGCATATATTATCACAGATGTAAACAACTCATGCACTAGTAACTACTTCCTGTCTAATAAAATAGAAACGGGAAAAATTATTTCAAGGATCCTAAATGAGGATAGTAAGAGAAGGAGGACAACTCTCAAACAAAATCTTTTTAATCCAGACCTTTCCAGTAAGGAGCAATACTCCACACATACATTTGAAAACATATCACAACAAATATAACAAATATCAACACTTTGGTATATCATATGTCCTTGGTATATTTTTCCTCGAATATGTAATAATTTCTATGGACTTTTCCCCTAAATATCAAGTTCAAGGCATCTTACAATAAGTATATTTATCATAATACCTTTATGCCATAATAAGTAAGTACACAAATTCTGACAGTTAATAACAGATTTAAAGAAACGAGCAAGTAAACCGTTTTTTATGTGTTTTCATGTTAACGGTACTATTGTATTGTAAAGCGCTCAGAGTCTGTGCACTTTAATCGGGGTTAAATGCTATATAAATCCCATATATTATTATATAAATATTATTACTTGTGGAGTAAAAATACACAAGTTTAGTGCGTACAATATATTAGCCTGTGAACATTTCCAAACATTTCATTTATCTTGTAGTTGTAGCAATGGACACTGTGGTGAGGTCATCAACAAAAGCTAGTGTTTGTGTTGCACTGGTCAGCAATAGATCTATATTATATCCTGTGATGACAAAGGCTGTCGCTAATATGGACGAGTGCCAGAAAATGTAGGCAGCAGCAAGTGCCAGGTACACTGACATTTTAAAATCTCATAATAAATCTGAGATTTTAGAAACCTTTTCAACTCACAAGTGTCCATAAATTGTTTTAATCCTCAATATCAAATGACCAATGACCAACCTCATATAAATTGCATAACTTTGTATATTTGTGACACACAACTGAAATCACAAATGGAAGGATGGATGGAAAGATGCGCGTGCGACACACACACACGCACGCATGAACGCACGCACGCACGCACGCACGCACGCACACACACACACACACGCAGTGGAGTCTGCTTAAACCAAAATCTGCAGGACAACCAGATTTTCTTCGGCTGAGCCTGGTTTTCAGTTTAGAGAGGTAGCTCAAACAGTGATGGCTGTCGAAAATGTAGAATTTGGAATGCCATGTTTGCGAAAAACATTCAATTTTTAAACAGTTTTTCTCATCTACCTCTTTCAGTAACTTCACTTTGAGCTGCAGGCTACATCATATGCTTGATGCTTTCTCTTCTACATTGTCAGCTTACTTACTCTGACAAAGAACAGAATAGAGAGTAGATAGAGAAGTGATAAAGAAAGCCCAATCAGTGCTTCCACCAGCTGAAGCTGAAAAGTAAGGAAAATTCTGCCGGGGATCTGGGGGCCCATGGGAGTTCAGATGGCGAAGCCCCTGAAGAAATTGAAACCTAGGGCTTTTAGAGGGTTGAAAATGGCATTTGGGAACTTGTTCGAAGAGAGTGCTAACAACCCATACTACCTATTTTTTCACCAAGATTTTGTCTTGTTTGATTTCTTCACCACATATTATCTTTCCATTGCTGGCAATTTTTAAAAGCAGGTTCCCCTTCCATTGCTACTATAATTCAATTAATTTGTCATCGCACCATTGATAGGGAAGGCAAACCAGGGAATAATGAATAGATATACACCTTCACAATACAGTTACCCAGCGTATACCCTAATTTTCCTCAATTTTCACGTCTGAATGTCGCATGTCACAACCTCGGAACACCACTTTGAATTATCCCGATTTTAGTAGTTTTAGTACAAATTTCCTTCATCACGGCCTTTATCGCATGCCAGTGCCGTAGAATCTTCGCACTGATAATTTCTCTAGATCTAGACAATAAATTTGCAAAAAAGTATCTCTTTGATAGTAACTTTCTGTCTAAGATCACAAGTCAATATACTTGATCAACGCGCTAGATTTTCCAGCCGCAGCAACAATCCGAAGATAGACAGACGGAATGAGGGAATGATAGAAAGGAGGAAAGTGGCACAAAAAGTTCGCCAGACTTTGATCAATCTGTAGGTAAAAAATGTACTCAGACCAACCCGCCATGAGCGCATGGTGCATAGCAAAATATATTAATGGCTGATGGCAGGAAATGTGCAATCTGGCAGGTCCCAATAACATTAACGTATTGCCGAGAGAATTACCGTAAGTATCCGTAACTTATACAAGATGATATGAAAGCGAGTACGGATCTTTTGCTACAGAATTTCGGTAGTCCTACGCACATTTTTACGGAGAAAGTTGATAATGATGGAGGAAAAAGTACGAAACTAGCAAAAAGTACGGATTTCTGTAAAAATACGGAAGAGTGGAAGCACTACCAATGCCAGTGATGTCATGAAATACACCACATACTGCCATGTGCTCAACTGCTGGTCCTGTGTGAACAAGCTTCATGGAGACAATAGGCCATGACCAACCAAAGGTCAGGTTACAGACACATTCGCTGTCCTTGTGGCACTTGGCCTGTACACCATGTGTAGGCCTACTTATGTGTGAGATAAGAAGGGAAACAGTAGAATGGCGATGTCTCTCTGTGGCCCACAAACGACACACATGTATTATCATGTCTCTTTCTTCTGTTTCGCTATTTTGAAGCATTAAAATTTAATGATTTACGTTACTTGAGGATTGGAAATGAATATTTATAGTCAAAATAACCGTCTAAATTTTTTAATGTTTGGAAACATTTCCGCTAATCGATGGTTTTCTGAGAAAGGCAATGAAGAAGAAAAAATTTGGGATCTTATTTATTTTCTTTCTGTTTATTGCTGTTTTCTGATTAACTGTGTTTAGTTTAAGCGGACTCCACTGTGCTTGCTCAATTACTTTAGTTAAAGTCATTCATATGTGTCAAGATCTTTGTGGTTGAAGGAGGCGGGGTCACCTGGTGTCAGAAGTAAAATTAATGAGAAAATGTACATCAAAGTTTGATAACTTTCAAAGCTTGAGTGTCATTGGATACTGTAAATTTACATTTTTGTGCCTTTGATAAACTTTTTTTCAGTAAAATTCAAACACAAATGTGTTTTTAAAAGGACATAAAAGGGTTTTGAACCCTAATTAACAAAAGAAAAAAAAATCAATAAAAATTGTCCAACAGGTGGAAAAATGCTAGTTTCTTAATTTTCATTAATTCTATGAGCACCTTTTTCGCCACGATGGAACACATGACGAGTTTTTCTCAATAAACATTTTCTTACATCTTCGAGGACTGTCAAAGACAATCGATCAATCGTCATTATTTTTTATAAGTAACATTTTAAGGCCTTACCAAGCACAACAAATGAATCTTTTGAAAACAAATTCAAAATCTCCACTCTTTACTGTAACACAATTTGCTTCTGCTTAATAAAATCAACAAATGTAAAGGTAGACCAAATTAACAGTCAATGAATGACAAGAATAAAAGATTTAAAAATACCCTGCACTTAATATCCTTTGGACATTTCAACTTGATTTAACATGGGTTCTCCATTCCTGTATCGGACAATGTTATCTGTAAAAGTCTTCACTGCCTGTGGACGAAAAAAAAAAAATGAAAAAGAGGCGATTCAAACAATGTAGCAACATTCCTTTCAAATGAAAAAACATCTTTCCGCAGTTTTAGTTTTACAGCACTTGCAACACAATTAGGTTACAAAAGTGCTGAAGATTAGAGGTGTCACAAGAGAGTAACAAACATGAAAAAGAAGGAGGAGAGATTTAGGATGACAAATATTTGATATGAAAGAAGGAACAAACTCCACCAGAGCACCAGCCAACCACCAACTTCCACCGTTTGAACAGACTCAACTGATCATAAAAACTCTCTGAAACCAGTACAAGTTACTGAAAATTTGATTAAAATTTAGCCTAATACAGGATTAATTTGAACCCAATGATTTAGTTATTTCATCACCCTTAAATGCAGTGTTTATTGATCAAATTATTTGCACAGTTGATAAAAAAAACTTCCAAGCAATCTCGGTACACTATGAAATTTTACAATTAACATTTCACACATATCATGGTTATGCCATAAGGAAGAGTCACGAAGAGGGCTTTTGCATTTCCAAAAAAAGGGACATAGCACACTCATATGTGTCTCAACAGTAAATAATATTCCAGTGTTCAGTCCAGGAAACTCATACTCATTCCAAGAAAAAATACACAGGGCTTAATATTACTGCCCTGCCCAATTTTCCCCTCGGTTGTTTCCCTTGGCTATGATCATATTCTGGAAGTCCAGGAGAATTCTAAACAGTTGATAAGACTGTAACATCTGCTTTGGGGGAAGGGCCGGTAAACATGCAACAGACTAGTTTCTTCTTCAGAGGTTATCTAAAACCATCATTTCGATTACACTCAAGAATTGGGGAAGATTGCTGATGATTTCAAAGGAAGGTTCTTCACCTGAAAATTAAAACTTGAGCGAGTTACCTTGTTCACATTTGTGATGCCACTGACATGAGGTGTGATGGTTATGCCAGGTACGCTCCACAAGGGGCTGTCTGCAGGCAGAGGCTCTTGATTAAATACATCTAAAATAGCACCACTGAGCCAGCCGGATCTGGAATAAAAGTTCAAGTGCAAGGCATACACAAGCCGGTCTGTTGTCATTGTGCTTGAACACTAATTACAAAACTGAAGGACTAATGTATGCCACATAACAATTAAGTCTAGCCATACTACTGCCTCTCCAGTCATTGGAATCGCCTACAACAATAGCAAATAACAGAGGGCAAAAACATTGACACCCCTCCCCCCCTCCCCTCGGGCTTCTCCCACACCCTTTGCTCTGGTGGTCCTTTAAATAAGGCTATGCAAAAATAATTATGATTTCAATAATGATAATCTCCGCCCTCAATGTCTGATGATGACTAATGCATCTGAAGAGAAGAATATTTCTTAAGCCAAACAGAAAAAATAAGGGTTAAGATGACTTGTGGTTCGTTCGACTTGCTCGACTGTTTGTTAAAGTGAGAAAGCAGAGCACAAATCTCGTATACATACTAGGAAAAAAATTGTAAATAATTCATATCCTGAAATAGCTTAAAATAATCACACACACAAAAAAAAAATCTAGATTTAATAATACAGAAACACTCCATCAGACTTTGTATCCTTGTATGTGCTAGATCCCATCTCACTTATGATCACAGGCCTCTATCACTCACCTGACAGCATTGACAAGACTGTCGTCATCGATGACATCACCTCGTCCTATGTTGATAAGTACAGACTTCTGCAAACAGAAATGGTCAAATTTGATTACTGTGCAATGACCATAATGCAACAGAAAAAGAGAACAATATTGAATAAATCACAGGACATTTTTAAAATTCCCTTGAATTCCTCAAGAAACCAAAGCAGAAATTTAGATCATTCAAATGCTCATCGTGGATGTTAAAAATTTTTCTAAACTGGTGACCAACTAAAAAGAACTTTGCATTCTTTCCAATTAGTCAATCAGATAAGTTGCCTTCCAATCAAGGGAACAAAAGCTACTGTTGATCAATAAATTTTAAAGATGCTATAAAGGTTTAACCCTATCCGTTCGTCGTGTTTTACTATCGTATCCATACGACGTGGGGAACTCTGAGCCACCACTTCCAAAGAGGAAATTTACTCGTTAATCCGATCCGTACGCTTTGCATAGCAGTCAGTCAAAATGATTTTATGAGAAATACTGAAAATACTGGCAAAGAGATCTTTGTACTAGAAGTATTCTAAAATGTGAAGAATACAACCCCGGGGGGTTCAAAATGACCCCAGGGCGTACGGATAGGGTTAATAATCAAGACATAAAACATAATGTACCTAAAATGTTCACAAAAAGCTCAATCAAGACAGAGATATTAACTCCTACCACAATATTCTCACAATTTAACAATTTTCGCCTGACAAACTGAACAAAAAAACTCCATGATTTAATCTTTGTCCATATGTGAAAACCTGTTTGCTAAATGATGATCTCAGGCAATACTACAGAGGTGCCAATTGGCTTCAAAAAAAATCCTGAGCTTTTTGGACTCTAGAGACACGCACACAGGAAATCTAGATTATGGATTATGCTGTCTAATGCATCTTGTATCTTGTAAGTAAAGAGCAATATGACATGAAAAATGAGATTAAGAATATAAATAAATGTAAAAGCGCAGGAATTATACAAAATCCAGATAATTTAGAAAATCCCGGATTCCGGATTCAGACAATTGGAACGTCTGATATTATCTTCAAATATAAAACGGTCCTTTCAGAGACAATCTTTATCTCACAGACTCTCAAAAGCTACAGCAAGGTTCTCAGCTGCTTTCGCTTTGTGATGTTTGAGAAAAATGAGTACCTTCTTCTCACATGCTTGTAGCACATTCCCGGACAACAGACCACGTGACTCGGGTGTGCTGGGCAACACACTGACCACATAGTCACACGCCTGGAGCATTTCAGAAAGTTTTGACATCGGCCTAAGGGAAGGTGTAAATGTTTCACATTATAATTTTATTCTCAATTCAAAACACACACACACACATACACACACACACACACACACACACACACACACGTACATGCACAAGCACATGCATGCCCGCACCCACACACACAGACACACACAAACACACACAGATATTTCACTCATATCATCAAGAAATAACTCTCACTAAACCCCATGTTGAAAGGCTGAGAACTATGTGGATTAGTCACGTCATCACAGCAAAAACATTTCTGTGGACGTATCTTTGTGCATGAGCACAAGAATGAGCTGTTATACATATTGTTACAAGTTATGAGTAAAAAGCAATGAATTCCACACCTGATATGATGAACATGTTCACTGACTGCTTGACCATTATTGAAGCGAGCATCACGAACAGCCGCCCACACTGTCATATTCATGGCCTTGCATTGTCTTGCCACTGAAATACAAATGAAAATATTTTGTGATCTTTTGCTCTTAATCTCATGATGGGTGTACTTTCTACTCTGAACTCAACTCAAAACCACAGACTTGCACGAACAGGTCAGTTTTTGGCATTAAAAACACACATAGGCTTCCCTCTGTCTCAAGAAATGATAGAATAAAAAGTAACGATCATCATTGAGTTGCTTAGTCATAATACCTGATTACAAACAAAACTCGAGCATTCCTCTTCTCTTTTAAAGTTCTTTCACTTTTTTAAAATACCATCAGCCAGAATCAGAGAGAACTTTTAAGCAGTTTTTAAAATGATAAACAGTACGATAGTATTTCAAACTGTTGGACACCATACCTGATAGAGTAATATGGTAAAAAAGAACGTATCTTACTGGTTCATACAGTCAAAACAAAAAAGACAAATCTAATCATGCTGCTTTTCTTTAATGTAATTTTTGTGTTCATAACTAATTTGCTTATCCTATTCATAAACACAAACACTCACGTCTATGAGGACAATACAGTCTTTTCGACAATCACAACCTACCTTCCTGTCCAATTATCCCAAATCCTATAACTCCAAGACACAGTTCATTAAGGCCTCTATATGACACCAATTGTGAGCTGAAAATATGAGGAATACTTCAGCTTCAGTATGAATTTAAAAAATTGCTATCACTGGCATGTGCCAAAAGGGATATATGTTGATAAATTAAGACCAAAGGACAAGAAGAAACAAAATTTTGAAAACTTAAATACAGGGTGCTCTCTGGGTCTAGGCGTACAGTGTTCGCCTCTCATTCAATAGGTCCCTAGTTCGAAACCTGAAAGTGACAGAAAATTTTCTCCTACTTCACTTCCTTTCCTGCTCTCTAACCATATTGCCATCTGCTTTTGTCTCTATTGTCCGCCTCCCTCCCCCTTCCTTGGGCTCCTGACTCTTTCTGCAACCTTTCTACTGCTACTAATTTGCTCCTTCTTACTGTTGTCTTTCAGCCACACCTCTGATCTTAGGGTAGGTAAGATCTAAAACCTAGCCTTCTTGGAAAGAGCAAAAAATCTCTGACGTCTCGGGTGCAAGTTCCACACGTTAAAGAACCCTTGGTTGACCTAAAATCGATAAGAGTAGGCTTCGGTTGCCACCCGGGCAAAATTCAAAATAAATTCCAACCAAACTGAAAATGCGTTAATGTGTCCTTCGCACTCATGACCTTATGCAGTTACGAGCCCCGGAAAACAGTTATTAAAAAAATGAAAATTTCATTAACTAGGTGACAGAAGCTCCAGTGCCTTAAGACAAACAACATTGTAAAGAGGAGTTAAAAAATCAAGTCGATTATCTTTTACTCATCCTGTCACTTGGATACAAAGGGTATTCTTAGTAAAACATTTTATCGCTTTTAAGCATTATAATCTTTTTCTTCACAAATGTTACAACCCATCTATCTTAATGTCCTTTAATTCTCTACTTACAAAGATAAAAGCTAATGCAGTTATATTCACAATTGTCTAATTATACATAACTGTCAATTGGCAACACTCAATTCATTAGAATTTCAATTTTAAAAAGGTTTATCTTCATTGCTTACTTTTGTTTCCAAGGCACTAATATGACATCAATGTAGAACTCAAAAAGGATATAATACTGTGTTCTTACCAATCAAAATTCGACTGTTTTTGCAGTTCCGTCATGAGCGTAAAATTTCTTTCCCTGGCAATTATTTGACCAATTACATATTCCCCCATGAACTGGCCAAATCCATCTGTCTGCCTTGTCAGGATGGCATTTGGAGGTTTCTGGATAAAAAAAAACAGACAATTGAAAATAGTCGAATTACAAATTCACTAGCTGCACTTTGAATTACAATTAATATGGTCAAATAAACGTCAACACGACGAAAACCCACGTACATCCTTAAGCTCCTTTGTTTTCAAAAGAGGCCTAAATCCTGTTGAAAAAATACTATTCTTGCTTTCTTTCTACCCTTCCAGTTTTGCCACTACACTTGTCCACAGACACACTGTTTGGGTACTTTTGACTTTGTGAGTGAATTGTGCCTCGTTGTACATGTATTAATGAGCATGTAATGAGTGCATTTCTGTACTGATGCTGAATCTGTGTATGCTGATGTTCTGGTGTATCCATCTAGAACTTCCCTCTCCCATCAATTAAATTTATCTTACCTTATCTGTCTTATCTTATCACATCATATCTTCTTGTCACAAAAAGTTATGATCAAATTTTAATCATCTTCTAAGCCTAACAGGAGACAGACCTGGAATATGGTATAAATCTAGCACAATCACCCTTAAAACTCTACAAAACCCCGTTGTAGAGAGTGAAAGTAGTTGTAAGTAATCCCCTACTGCAGTATAAAGTGGAACACTGAAAGTCAAAAACAAGCCTTTTCTGCGGTTTCTGATATCTCCTAAAACTGAAGAAAACAGCAGATGCAAAGTTATGCACAAGTTTCTATTATTAACAATTTTGTTAGCAATTTTTCTTAAGTATGTAAGTGACTACGTTAAAATGGCGCCGCTTCCTCACCTCTAGGTTGTCTATTACTTTGAAGGCAGCATCCAGACCTGTTGAATAAAAAGACATTCACACATACGAGAAAAAAACAAACCAATACAAACGTCAAATAGAAAGATAAGAATCTGACCATGGCACATACTGGTAAAAAATAAAGACTTTCTCCACTGTGAAATAGTAATCAATTAGAAAATTCTAAAACTTTAATTTGGAATTAGTTAAACGCATTTCAGTTAGAAGAAAAGTATGTTGATATAATACAGTGATGTTATCATGAACAGAGAAGATAAGAAGAAGGTAATACACTATATTATGTTCCAGCAAGGCACTAAAATTATACTGGTCGACAAAATTTTGAAAATTTTGAGGCTTGGGCATGTGAAAATATTTTTATATGGAATTTGGGTCTTAGAATTCGAATCTGGGGTTAGATTTTCTCTGTCAGGTCAGGATTTTTAATACGATACATCTCAATTTTAAAAAATTTTTTCAATTCATTTAAAACAAAACACTTAAAATCTCACTCACTTTTTTGTTTTTAGGGATGTGAACATGATTTAAATATGATATTGGGTCGTATAGAATTCAATTCTTGCGTCAGATTTTCTCTACAAGGTCAGGAGTTTTAATACTATGCATTGCATTATTTGTTGTTCCTTTTAATCTTTGATTCATATAAAAATAAACAGAGTGGCTACTCACCCGAAGTCGGGCGACTAGCGTCAGGCTACTCACATTTTATGACACATTTTAAGATCACTGCTTTGCTTAATTGCATTGTCTTTTAAATTTTAGATTGCAATATTTCTATTGTATATTTGGATTAAACTGTAGAAATATTTTTAGTAAAGTTTTATGGTGCTCGCAACTGCATAGGGTCATATGAGCACCAAGGGGTGGATGTCAACAGACAGAGAAGTCCAAAGGGGGAATCAGGCTAACTCTGCTCACTGCTCACCAAGGCAACCCGAGGCGGGGGTTGAAGTGAAAGGAGGCTAAACTTTTAAAAATTACGTCATGAAAAAATATGATATAGAGCATTATGAAAATTTAATACCCTTGGCTAATTGCTTTTCTGGAAATAATAAGTTACTTCCCTTGTTTGATACAGCCTGTTATTCTTACCTCCCCTGACAAAACCAAGAATATAATATGTGAAAATATATATATAATATATTATACATGTATAAATACGTGAATTCAGCAAAAACCTGACCTGGGAGATAAAAACTAACAACGTATTTGAAATCAGCACATCAATTTTAATTGGATTTGACAACTTTCGTCCCTAAGCCATTTTCATCATTGGCCAGTCATCCAGTGAAAAAATAACACACAACAAAAATAGGCCTCCCGTTGGCAAGGTGTTAAAATGTCCTGAGCTTAAAAGCAAAATTTTTCACGAGAGAGAAAAAAACCCTTTTCATTATGTTTTGAGAATTGCACCTAAATTATGCAGGGCTTACCTTTTCAGCCCCCCCCCCCCCCCCCCCCCTCATTTAGAATTTGAATTTCAAGAAAATATTTCTTGTGCACATGCAATCAATACCACAAATTAAGAAACTACAAAACCAAAATTTTCAAAATTCTGGGCATCTGAAGAGCCAGCCGATACATCTTTATAATGACAGTGTAGTTTTCCCCGGAACCATTGCGTGTAGCAGTCAGTTGATAGCAGTGAATAGTGAAGCAACTTAAGTCACTGAGAGGTAAACACAAAAAGACTGCTCTCCAGTATTGAACTGATGATCAGGCATAAAGGCACACATAAAAGAATGATTAATACACACATGTAAAATCCTTTCTGGTTAATCTATTAGAAGTTCATAACAGCAGGCAAATTTTACCTGCAAAGGTAGACTGCATCCATGCCACTCTATTTTTGTTGCTAGACAAGACTTGTCCAATAACTGATGGGTCCGCAAACAAGAACTCTATTTCGGGTATTTCATCAACACATTCTTGAGCCAATCTCCCATCTAGGAAGAAAAAATATCATGACAAAGTCTTAGTATCCACCTAGGACTTCAAACTTCTTTGAATTAATTTTTAAAATAAAAATTATAGGTTATGATCCAGGCTAACAGTTCCACTTTTTATAACAGTCCATGCACTTAAAATACTTCGTCAGGATATAATATTATGGAAAGAACACCTCGCTCAGAGACCATAAATATATAATCATTTTGCACTGTTTCAAGACAGAGAAAACACGACAGTCCAGATATTGCTTCACTTCATCAAGTCAAAAGAAACCTTTACAAAAATTGGAAAGCATAAACTTGTTGGTCCATTTGGGAAGCAGCTGAATTAGTTTTCACATTATTCTTGTCCAGGCTGATCATCATCGGTCGCTGCATAAGTTTAATGCACCTTTCAACACTTTAAGGCTATGGTTATGTATTTATTTAAGACTAAAGAGGTGGGACCTCTGAATTTAACGTCCACCTCCAATAGGACAGAGCCAAAAGGGTGGAGAGGCTTGGAAACTGCACGAAGCAAAGGCATATTCACCAGCAATCTATATAAACAACAGCCACTGCAAAAATGCGTTACTTTTGTGAGAGAACTTTCAGGTAAACTTGACATTTGTCTCTCTTCCACCAAAGCAGCAGAATTTTAGAAGAGAGAAAAGAGGTGGTAACCTCAAACTAGAAATTAATCTTGCAATCTTGAGAACAGAGAGGACAGTTGAATGGGATTTAATAAAATGATTTTTTATCTCTAGGATTGGCTGCCAAGTTTTTTCAGGAAAGCCAAAATTGTCTAAAATGGCCACTCATTGTTGAGGATAGGAGTGGCTGTCTCAGACAGGGAGCCATATATATACAGTGGAGTCCACTTATAACGAGTCCAGAAAAAACGAGAAGTCTGTTATAAAGACACTATTCTAAAACCCCGTTTTGTTCTCTTCTTTACCTTTGTAAGTAAAATACTGCTACAGCGCTATCAGACAAACACGCAGGTCAGTTATAGCGGAATATTGTTGCTGCTGTGCACAGTGCATAGGCCAATTATACATAATGTAAAACCTCACCAGTTGAGAAACTTGTTGGTGATATACTGAAAAAAAGAACGGGAGAGCCCATGTGTGTCAACAATGAAGGCCGTAGCGACTAAGTAGGAGGGTGTGGCAAGCGCAGACAAGCAGAATGCGTCGGGTGATAGGCCAGTGTAAGCCTAGTTTAGATTATCAAGGCCTACCATGCCTCTCACTTCTATAATGCAGGGATGGAGAGGTCACAGTGATTTGATGGTTGGAGCGAATGAGTGACATGTGCAAGCTGACGGAATGCACCACAGGGTGTGGTGGGGTGGGGGAAAACTCAGCGGGCGAGTTAGCCCAGAGCCCTTTCTTTCTGATCACCAATCCCGAGCTGTCAGTCAACATCGCTAGATCTAGCTCTAGAGAAAGAAACCCGATTCGATTTTTGATCAAGTAAGACCTTAAGGTCATGTTGAAACAAAATCATCATCAGAGGAGATAGCAAAAGGAAAAACAGAACACCAAACTCATAGATTAGGCCTACTTTACAGTTTCCCTTGAATTTATTACTGGATCCCTTATAGCGAGAATCCTGCTATAACGGACATTTTGCTCCGGTCCCCTCCCTCTCGTTATAACAGGATTCCACTGTATTACGTAGTGCTATAACAATTTATTTTTAAAATGCAAGGGGAAAAATGGGAAGCGCTCATTTGTACAGGTAATATTGTATCATGATACAGGATACAGTTAGACTTACAGCAGGTTCAACTGTAGTTAACTTCTGATCATGTATGAAACCATCTTGGTCTTGTGTGTGTGTGTGTGTGTGTGTGTGTGTGTGTGTGTGCGTGTGTGTGTGTGTGTGTGTGAGTGTGTGTGTGTGTGTGTGTGTGTGTGTCATCAGTCTGTG
>NW_004797741.1:416096-433066 GCF_000002075.1 Aplysia californica
GGGGGGAGGGGAGATACACCAACGGACAAAAAAAGAGAAAGAAAGAGAGTGTGAGCAGACAAATATAGAGACGGAGAGAATAGGAGAAGATGGGAATAGGTGGACAGAGGTCAGAGACTGTGAGAGATGGAAAAAGAAAACAAGTACACAAAACTTGGGATATAATCCAGTTTTGGTCCCAATGATAACTATGGAGTGTGGGTTTTGGCTTCACCAACGATTACTTCTGGTTCTAAATTCTAAACGATTACTTTTCGACGCGTGTGCCGATGTTTGACGCTCAGCGAGCAAGAGATATTTCAAACCTACGGCCTAATTCTAATTGAATGGCAAAACATCAAATTATGTTTAAATTCAGTGGGGGCATACCCATCTGAAACCTCCCACGTTTTATAAGATCAAGGGGGCAAGCTCCCCTAAAACCACCCTTGTTAAAAACATGTGAAATATTTCTGCTAATTCTGAACTGAAAAGTAGATCTAGCAGCATGTCTCTTGCCATTGCAACAAAAGTGACTATTCTCCGGCGCCATGCCGGTCAATAGATCAATGGCTTTTCTCCGGCATCACGCATAGTTGCACATGTTGCTTCTCCACAGCTTTTCATTTCAAATGTCGGCATGTTTTGGCCATATTATACACGAACACTCTCATCAGGGTCGACATTTCATGATTTCTTCAGAATTCAATTCACAATAGGTGGACACGCAGCCACTACTCAATGAAAGCTCCAGTGACCCAAGAAGGACGAATTTCTGTGCCAAAGGTGACAGCACCAAAAGCACCAACAACCCTCAGTCACAACCAGTAGAAGTAGGCCTACAAGAAGGCGCATCTGGCACTGAACTCAGTTGCAACAATAATAGCCATTTTATAACCAGCCGACAGGGGAGATGGAAAGCTGTGGAGAAGAGACATGTGCAACTAGAGCTATACGACACTGTGATGCCAGAGATTAGCCACTTGCTAATATATATTTAAGTCAGTAGCGACGTCATCGATTATATCCAGTCCTCTTTTAAACTGAAACTGGGGCCAAAACCCGAGAATGCCCAAAACTCGAACTTGAGCAACAATAATTTTATGGGAGTGTATACAGACCCGGTAACTGGGAACAAAGTTACGAAGTATACAGGAGGCCCGGTAGGGGAAATCTTTTGTGTTTTCGGAAAGTTTCAGCCCCCTCTTGGCTCAGGGTAGTTCAGGGTAGACTTCAGTTTTTCTAGATCTATGGCCTAAGGTCTAGATCAAGACAGACATCATATTAGTATTAGTTTCGAGGCCTAGATCTAAATGAAGATTGCTGATGTCTTTTCGATGAACGATCGCTTTCCCTCCGTTTTAGAGTTGAAGGAATCCATAGACAATTTGAAGAAAAGAACATGTCATAATTTCAATCAACAAGCAGTCTCAAGATCTATTTCTCTCTCTCTCTCTCCCCTCTCTTTGTCTCTCTCTCTCTCTCTCTGTGTATCGCTCGCCTTTTCTTTCTCTTTGTTTATCTCTGTCTAAAGTCTTTCACCCAACCTTCTTTCCCACTCTATATTTCTCTCGTTCCCTCCTGTCAACTAGGGAATGGTATAGAAGATGCCAGCACTTCCCCCTGTTCTCTACCCCCCCTCTCTCCTCACACACACACACACACATACAGACACTCTCTCTCTCTCTCTACCGGGTCTGGGCGCTGAAACTTTCCGAAATCACAAAAGACTTCCCATACCGGGTCTGTATAGGCCTACTTCTTGACTTTGTTCCCGGTTACCGGGTCTGTATACACACTTCGTAATTTTATATTTTTAGATTCTAAATCTAGATCTAGATTCAGACTAGATTTCTAGATCTAATCTAATCTAGATATCTAAATATATATATATATCTAGATCTAGATCTCTAGATTCTAGATATTAGATCTATTCTCTAGTCTAGGCATACACAACAACTACAAAATAACAACAGAAATAGTCAAATAGAAACAGTGAACAAGAGGGCAGAACTGAGGAGAGGAAAGGTAGACAGATTCGTTGTCTCACCGCACCAGGTGTAACTTGTAACTCTCGGACACAAACATTTCCAATATTTTTTATTGCTTCTTTCACGATCTGGCCAAGATCGGCCAATTTGGAAGCCACAAACACTTTGGAGATTGGCCTCCTTATTGTTTCCATTTCGACTTTCGCTTTCGGAAATTGACGGGGAAATCGGTCAGTGATGATAAATGACTGTTGATACTACATTACACACACACACACAGATCCATCTTCCTTTTCATCGTCTCTGTCGTGTTTTCGCATCGCTTTATTTATTGTATTATAAATTAATAAGAGCAGTCTCATGTTCCACACCAAGGAATAGGTCTGATTAGAAAAATATATGTCTTTTTTTCTAAATGTATGTTATGTAAAAACAACCTTTCAAGACACAGATAGAAAGACAGACAGCGCCTACTACCACAGCAAGACCATGTTCACAGGATCCATGATGGAAGAATCCCAGAAGACATCCTTTTTATGGACAGTTGGAGAGAGGAAAAAAGAACTAAAGTGTACCCTCAGCTAAGATTTATCGATGTTTGCAAAAGAGCCACAAAGTGTAAAGGCCACCGACACTAATGTAGACAGTTGTGAGGAGCACACGATCGGTCTTCCCGGAGAACAACTTAATTTTAATAATACTCTTTTTTAGTAAGGTTTTAACAGCGCTCGAAAGCCTATAAGGGTGAGGTTTAAATAGAAAGTAATTAGAAATCCTCTGTAACTGTAAATAATTTTCAATTGCAGCAGCCGCGGCAGAGACCGTCATTTTTGAAACCCTCGATGAAAACACTTCAAAATGGTGTTTGTCAATGTGTGTGTGTGTTTGAGTTTGTATGTGTGTGTGAGAGAGAGAGAAAGAGAGAGAGAGAGAGAGAGAGAGAGAGAGAGAGAGAGAGAGAGAGAGAGAGAGAGAGAGAGAGAGAGAGAGAGAGAGAGAGAGAGAGCAGTGAAAGATTGGGGGTTGTTTTTTTTTTTGGGGGGGGGGGGGGAGGATTTAGAATTCAACTCCGACCACACTCCCCTTCGCACACATGTACACACACGAGGACACTTTTGCCTTACACCTTACACATGTTCCAGCTAAGCACACTGCAGGCATAAGAGTCTATGATGTATTGCCAAGGCTTTTCACTTTGACCATAGGACATAAGTTCCATAAATCCAAGAAGGGAAGAAAAATTTTTCAGCTTCTTCATTTTTGAGCTGAGATTTAGTACAAGTACAATCCAGTGGTTGGCCCCAACAGGCAAAGACTAAAAGTCTAGACCCTTACTAGTGTCAAACTCAAACTGGCATGGTCAGAATTGTGTCAATGAGAGAATAGAACGTTTACAATCATTATAATTATGCACCATCTTTATAAGTACCGGCACTTGGTACTCAATCAAGGCACCCAGGCTAGAGAAACTGAGTTGTATGCAGTAACAGAGTACATGTATAGTGACTGTCCCTTTTCACCAGAAACAGACTAGACTGCAGCAACAGAGGAGTGGAGGTACTGCCCACTTATCAAACTGCTGTGTAAATACCCATACCATACCATACATTTCATACACTCAACAGTTTAGCAAGCACTATGTTTTCATATAACATGAGACGACTGTAAAATGTCATCAAGTTCATAGTAAACTGAACCACAGCCACTATCAGTCATCAAGGCTTCCTTGTTGACAAACATAATACTATGTAGGTATGGGTTACACTAGTCTTGTACATGTGCATAGGGGATGATCAGTCCATTGGAATGGAAGGTCTACTAAGCTGTCCACAGTACAGTCCGTGCTGGCTTTAAGCACACCAGCATAAAGCACGTTTCGGACTCAAGCGTGCTAAGCGGCTTTTACCGAATTTTTGTGATATAAATTACACGCCTTTAACCACGGTAACTTCGGCTTCAGGCACGCTTCATTTACAAGACAGTCAATACTTTCGTGATGACCCATCGATTGAGATGCATACATCCGCGTTCGTGGTAAAGCTACACAAAGACGAAAAAAACACAAAGAGAGTCGGGAAGACAAGAAAGGGAGGCCAGTTGTGATTTCACCTTTGACCCTCGCTATCCATTAATCCTGATTGTGTATCACGCGTGAGGTGGGATGAATGTGGCACAGCGGGCAGTAGTACGCACAGGCAGTTTGTAGGCCAAGAGTGCTGTACCATGACTGGCCATCTAAATGTTTTCATTTCCCATTTGACCATAAAACAAAAACAAACAAAAACTACCATGGCGAGTAAAAATAACAATGCACACTCTTGTGGGGGACTGCTATAGGCCTACTTACAAACAAAAGGAAATAGCACGGAAAATTTTCTACATGAAAATCTATGGATTATGTCTACTTCGCACTCAAGCAAGCTTCGACATTAAGCATGCTTATGCTTTTTCCCAACGACCATGCTAAAAGCCGGCGTGGACTGTAACTCCCACTCTGGTTCTATTCTATCCAGATATATAAATTCTAAGGTTTCATTATAACCTACATAGGGTTGACAAAAGAAAAAAAACAACAAAACAATCACCACTAATATAAAAACACATACAGACATGGGGAAATATCTGCCACATACCTGTACTGTGTCTATTTTTTACCAACCAATTAACGATGGTACCTAAATCAACATCACACTTTGCCATTCCTACAAGCATTAAGGTCAACTCTTTTCCAATGCAGTTCACATCACATGTTTTATTCAAAATAACCTTGTTCATATTTCATCAGTCCAATGCTCCTTTGCTGAGGAACTTTCAAATATATTTTTAAAATTATCAAATGCTCCTGGATTTCAAAAGTAATTTACAACAATGACAATCAGTTTACACCATCACCAGGATCTAAGACATTATGCATAATATGGGAAATGAATGTAAATAAAATATCCAACTAGCTGATAACTGGCACGATCAGCAAATACACCCTTTCACGGATCCTGGAGAGGAGGGAGGAGCAGCTATAGCATTGTGTCACCTGCAGTGATGCCTATTCTCCAGTCAAGTAAGTAAGTAAACAACAGGAAGTGTTAAAGAACCTGACCCGTTAAGAAGATCTGCCTACCCCTCCATGACCAAAACAAGGAGTTTTCCACAGAATTCTCCCCAGAAATCTCAAGAACCGCAGTAGATTCAGATTACATTATAAATCGATCGAGGAATAAATGCGTAAATTGTTAAAACATATGCCAATAAAAATATGTAGGCCTATTTTTTCGTCATTTAAATCACGCAAATATTGCAAATAAACATGTATTTTAACGTCATTAATGAAGTTGTGCAAGACTGATGGAAACTAAATTCAAGAAAAAAAATCAGATTTTACGCAAATCCGATTGAAGATCTTCCATTTCCATAGATTGGCAAAAAAGTTTAGAGGGCTCCAATTTTATCAGAGTACTTGGCATGTCTGCTATAAGAGCCAGCAGCACATCTTTCTTACCCCTTTGGGGCATAAAATTTGTTCAACTTTTTTTTGCACCCAATTTTTGCTAGCCAGGACAGTGAGCTATCGTACAGAGTGACTTCCTTTGGTATTTACTTCAGTGCAGTGGGTCCGTTCTTTATCTAATTATATAAAATTTAGTGTGCCTGGTTGAGTCTACGACTAAAGTTGCCAGTGCCAGTGATAATGAGCGCATACTATGGCCTGGCCACTGAAGTCACAGACGTTACTGTGAATGTTATGAAGCACTTCAAGGCCTACAATATACAGAGGGATGGCATCTTGGCCCACATTGTTCTACATACGGTGTATGTGAGCTGTCATGAAGGGGTTACCTCTTGGATCTACTAACCATGAAACAGAAGGAAAAAAAAACAGGTCAATAACAGGACCAAAGACTCATAGAACAAATGTAAACCAATACATACATTTGTATAAAAACGGAAGATATCAATTTTACAATATCGGAAAAATTCTAAATTAAGACCAGACCCTTATATACTCGCCCCCTCCTCACAAACAACAAACACAATACATACATGTAAAACATGCGCAGCTCAATTCATGATTCATAGTACACAGAATCTGGTGCCCTGCTGACAAACTGAGAGAGTACTGAGCTCAAAGTATGAAAGAAGTGAAGCATGCATTCATACATACACCTGTAATTTTTAGCACCCTTTTAATTAACATAAATCTTGCAAATGCTGGCATGAATCTTATCTGTACAAATTACAAAAATCAAGTCAAATTCCATGCTTCTCAATACTATTACATGGGCACTCAAGTCAAAGATGTTCATGTGCTCCATGGCAATCTCTAAAACCCTGAAAAATACTCAAGGCCACATATTTCAAACATGAAACTCATCCCCTGAATGCCTGCATTCCCAGGACAGTAATCAAAAGAGATCAACCCCTTTGACACAACCCCCCTTTTTCAAAACAAAAAACAAACAAAGAAAGACCTGCCAGTTTTTATCCTCAGAGATGGGGGGGGGGGGGGGGGGGGCGGCTCACAACTCACTGGGCTTTACTTACCACCTAGAAATTCAGCCGTAAACACAATGAAATTTCAAATGCTGCAGACATTCACTGTATCAGCTTGATCAAAAGCTTTCAACCTTGGTTTTATGTAGAATCAAACTGTACAACTAACATAACAGCCCTGCTGTGAACTGACAAAACACCTTTTTTTAAATTTTGCGCCAATTTTTTTTAGTTGCTATATCGAAAGCCTGATCATTTACTCTAATTGTGTGAAAATAGCAAAATGAAACAGTCACTAGTTTTTTAATAAATCATAATTCCAATTTTGGAAGAATCCTTTTTTTAAATGGTTACCCTGATAAAAAGCCTTTTCATCTCAAAACTGCAGGGAATTTTTTTTAAAGTGTTTTGTCAGTTTACAGAGGAGTTCTCTGCACCCATACATCCTTCACTCAATGAAAATGAAACGAACCATCACAAGCACTGGTAAATAAATTTCATGGGCAAAAAAGAACACTTACAGATGGACATTGCACTCAGCAGTTTTATACACAACAAAAATGTATTTAGTCATAAATAACACAAGTATACATTATGGGACATTTATGTACAGAACATAGTCAAGAAATAAATAATAAAAAGCACAATAAAAAAAATGATTGTGGAAGTATCCCTGAACATCAAGACTGCGGATCAAAGAAACCCTACTTCTTCATTGGAAGTTGACAGATCTCTTATCATAAGTTGCCGTAAAAAGTGGCAAGCATCTTCATATTCAAAGTGTCAGTTAAAGGCATCAAGATATGTAGTAGTAGCTACAGCTTAGCTTTTAGATCTCTCACAAATAGTTCCATGACATAAGGAAGAAAACAGAAATCTTGTTGACCATATAGACCTACATAAGTTTCATATCCAGAACAATAGAAGTCTACTACCAAACATGCTGACACCTCACTGACCAAAAAAAAAGGGGGGGGATCCAAAGGCATTAGTCACAGCTGAAGGATGCCGATATCTAGAAATTCATGACAACCATCCACACATTCACAGGCCCTGATTTTCTCAGAGACTTCGTAAACTCAATACCTCATTTATTCTTCATCTATCCTTTTAAGTCCATTCAACCTCTCTAGTCTAGAAAAGTCTGTTGCACATTATCTCTTTATTCAACCTCAATCACTCAATCAGTCTCTCATAAACTTTGCTTACGGATATCCACTAACCCATTCGCTCATTCATTCAATCAGTTCCTAGCACAAACATCTTGCAACTGCTGGCATGAATCTCGACATGGCACCCTGTTCAGCTGTTGGGAGACTAATGCCCTTTACCGACCTCATCCACCTCCTGCCATTGGGGGTGGTCCTGGTGCTGTGGACAAAAAGAAAGAAAATTATAACTTAGTACCTCACAATATTACATTTCTTAAAAAGTCCTTGATTCCTTGATTTTCTCACCTGATGTTACAAGTACATCAACTCAAAAATTTAACTATATCACTAAAAAGCCTTAACCATTTTTCCATCTTTTAAAAATCTCAGGAAAAGATTTAAATCTAACTTTAGGTAGCGTAAACACGGCCTCGCGGGCACTCGCAGCCTTCCGACCGCGTGGTATCAGTGAAATCGGGGTAATTCCGATCGCTGTTTCTTTGCTCTTTCGCTATAAAACACCAAATGCCGTACACCTTGTAAAAGTTCAGCTTTTCCTCGTCACAATGGTGTAAGTTGTTTATATGTCCGATTATTAGGAGTTGGAGAATTGCCGGCGACAGCGAAGCCCCTCGCGGTCGGAATGCGTGGTCGGCCGGTTGAAAAATTGACACGCGTGCATTCAAATGCTTCGCGGAACGAAGGATGATTAAATACCGTCTTTTCATTGGCGGAGAACTGTAGAGCTTTAAACGGGCTTTCCCGTGATATATGTTTAGTCTTTGACGTCTAAATAGAAAGCTTTTAAAAATACCGTCAAAATGTTTAAAGATCACTTTTTACACAAAATATGTCAAATACCGGCTTATAAAAAACTTCAATTGAAAGATCAGTTTATTTTCTATTAGAATAAAGTAATCATTCCACCAATCCTTCCGCGAGATTCGGAAAGCATGTGACCCGCATCCGTGGTACACTACAGTAAAGAGCCGACTCGCTCGCCGCGGGGGCTGGTGCAGCGCCGGCCGGGTCAACGCTCGGTGTTTTTGTCAAAATAACGACAGATCATCGTGTTTGAGACGATAAAATACTATTTGTAATGATCTCACAGTCTTGAAAAAAAATAGGCTCCATATATTTGTTATAGTGATTGCACTCTGTTAATGTGGAGATGTTTACTGCTCTTGGTACTTTTTTATTGTCTGTCAAACATGGGGATGCAGCCAGTGACTGACTTTAACAAATTTGTTCAAATTTTAAACAACTACAATTTTCTTAAAAATTGACGGAGAGGTTAAAGAATGGTACCAAAATGCTCAGTGGATATAGGCCTTTCAAATGGAACAGATAAATTTGGCATACAGCTAGTTTGAAAATATAGTTTCTGGTACCTACTAACTTTGTTTATAATCACAAAAGTCTGGTTCCAACAAATTTGACAAATGTTCCTTTTCTGAGAACTCTTATGCACCACAAAATCAGATTTCTCATATGAACCTGTCCACTGTACAACCTCAATTGAAGCTATATATATATATATTAAATGTAACCATTTCAGCATCACACACAAGAGTTACCCTGTAACTGAGGTAAGACCCCTGGGTCCTAGAGCTCCAAAGAGGCAACTAGAATGTCAGTTACTATCCAGTATCAGCAAAAAATAATGATGAATTTCTCTGTAAAGGATGATGAAGCCATTTATGACAAACCTTATCAACTGAAAGATGAAGGATCAACTGCCCCCCCCCCACCCCCCTCCAAGGAAAAGTTAAGTTTACAAACGCTGAACACAAGTTCAAAGATCAAGTCAATTTGTCACCAATTTAACTCTTTCTTGTTTAATTCACCATAAAACAGCCTCCCTTGAAATGGTGGAAGAACAGAATGTTTAGTAAAGATAGAGAATAGCCATACATTGTGCAATGCAGTCTTTTTATTATAAACCTATGCTTTTGAAGTATATAATCATCAAAACCTTAACCCTTCAAGAGGCAAATGAATTTGTACTGTCCGGTTCCCCAGAGGCAAATTAATTGGAGAACTTCATGAAAATAAAGGTGGGTCATGAAAAATGCTTGTAACTTCCTTATTTTTTTAAGATAGAAACATGCGATAAAAATGTTCAAAACAATAGGCTACCTTGTCATAGATTTAATTTGTTAATTTGTCAGAGTGTCTTTGCTCCTGTGTTAGTCCTGACATTGCGGTGTCAAATTTCTCCAAGTCCTCCTAATGTGAGTGATACTGTTCAAAGCAGCCAGGGACATAGAGGGCTATATACCTCACACTTTTTTCATTGAAATGCAGTCTGTTTCCGCTTGAATTGCTACTATCCCAATAAAATGCGTTGAACAGGTTGCAAACATTCATATTTACAGCCATTTCAGATTCGATAACTGCCTTAGTGATTGAGGTAAACAAATTCCTAGACTGCTCATTTTCCATTCCAATTCTGGGTCTAGATTCTTGTTTGGGGCAGGAAATGCTAGGAAAATCTTTCTTGGCAAGAGTTTAACTTAGCAAACCCTTTCAGGTGGTTCCGTACACAAAATTGGGTCTCAAGAGCCCCTGTTCACGATCGTACCTAAACGTGATAACCTCTGAGGGACAGTCACAGCATCGCAATTATATTATCGAGATGGGTTAAAGAAAAGGCACAACTTATTCAAAAATGGCTTTGGGCTGTCAACTTTTGGGAAACTTACAGTTAATATCCTTTAATGTAAACAATACAACGTAATAATTTTCAAAGAGCAAAAAGAGGAGAAACCGTCAAACAATCTCCATCCCTGTGATACTCCCATCATCAAAGTCGTACGTGCCAAACAATTTTTCTTACCTCCCCCTCGTCCGCCGACGCCGCCCATTCTCCTCCGTGGTCCTCCCCCACCAGGGCCTCCACCTCTGAGAACAGAAAAAAACAAAACAAATCCACCAAATGAAAAACAAACAAAAATGTAGGATAAAATGCTATAAAATAAAAAGGCTCCAAATGAAACTAGAGTATCTTTTCAGTTTTAAAAGGTAAAACAGAATTTAAGAACCATTGAGCAAAATAAAAAAGATCAAATTTACTTAGCTCAACTTCTTGACAAAAACAATGACAATCTTTATTCATCTCGCAGGGAGAAATTTGTCTTGGTCTGATGGAATTAATAAAAGCATACCATAATATTGAAATAGTTTCCACATTCATTCATGTATATATATAACGTCGTCCATCTCACAAAAGGCCGTAAGGGCATTTTTGGCATTTTTCAGGAGAGCGTTTCAAAGTGTTGGACACTTTTTAAATTCTTGCAGTGGCATAACCGTTTGCTTTTTCGTTTACATTTTTGGCAAGAGATAAGTACAACCACTGATTTATCATTCCCTTTAATGGTTATAGATATTGTGTTATTAGTTTTATAAGAAATTGGCTAAAATAGCTGATACGCCTGTTTGTGAGAACATAATTATGTCTGTAAATGTAAAGACACAAGATTGACAATACGCCACGTCGTTTGGTAACAGAATATAAGAGAAAACAGATTTTTTTCTTGATTATTGAACAGGTTAATCAACTCAATATGCCAAATTGGTCTATTTTCGGGAGTGAAAAACAACAAGGAAAAGAAAATGAAACAGATTTGGGGTCTCCACGATATGAAATGTAAATAACTTAAAGAGTTAAGCTTTCTTACTTGTCTTCAAGGTATTATGCAGAATTTGCACAATACAATGAGTGTAAAATTTCTAGTACTGCACAGAACCTTTCATTCAAAACTGTGCACCATCCTTACACAACAACAATACAAGTAGAGAGATAAATTCTGAGTGTGTGTAAAGAATTTGTGTAATACATTATAAACGTTTTAGCCCATAATGCTTTGTTTATCAATGAAATATTGTACAAGTGTTCGTTAAGAAAGATTAAAATGATCTGGAAAGGCACTTCAATGCGAAAAGACAGTGTTAGTGGTAGCCTGTTATTATTATAAGTTACATGTGGCAAAGTTAAAAGAACATTGTGTGTTCCTCCAGTCTGATGAAAAGTGTACTTGGCTATAAGGAGTTTTTTATAGGCTGTTCAATGGAACATCTTTGACTTGATTTTTCTGGGGTTTAAAGGTCACTGTTTGGTACTGTGGGTTTGTAGCAAATAAATGGTTATTGAATAGTCTCTGTTGAGTCTGTTCCATAAAATCACTTCAGTTTATGATTATATTGCAGCTGAAAGCATCTTCTTTAAGTTTTCTCACTTTGGCTTTTCCGTGGATGCGATTGTTCAGCCTTTGTTTTGTCTCCTCTTCAGTTCAGGTTTGAGAGCTAGTCCTTTTAACTGGAAACTGACCTACAGTAGTGATGTGAGTCAACAGCGGGGAAGCTCGCAATTTGAGCATTAATGAGGGAGGGATGTTTTTCATCTCTTTCTCTGACAGTTGCTGGGCATCATCATCCTCTTTTTTTCTACTTCAATAGCACCAGCTGATGTTGTCGTATAGATGACGGTATTCCATCGACAGTCAAATAATATGTATTGGTCTTCAGTCCACGAGAACAGCTCGTCCCTTTCATAGATTCAGAGCAGTCAATGTGACCAACAGCGAACTCATGTTGTAGATGATGGTCTCTAAGTCTGTAACATTGCTGGAACATTTCCTTGTGTGTTTCATTCGCAATAGTGTGACAGCTTCGCCCATATTTCTCATAGCTTTCAAATTCATACCTGTCTCAAATCCTGTGCACGCCAAAATGTATTTCAGTTATAGGGCAAAGGAACTCCTCTAAAAAATCTCCTTAGTCCTTAGCTTCTTTATACTTTGATTGGACCGTGGACCTTTCAGAGTAGTCACTTCCTTGACAGCACCTTCTACCAATAAATTTTCAGGTTGAGTACAATATCCAACGACAACAGAGTTATTCTCTTCTGGCTTTATCCTTTTTCTACTCACGATGCTATGTGGCTTTTTTAAAAGACTACCATGAGCCTGTTTCTTCCACAAAGTGACTGTATGTATTATACAAGAGCAAGACACACTTCCACAAGCTGCAAATATGTCCTTCTTGCAAGACACGGAAATCAGGTTTGAAAGATGGGTCTACATCTAAATCGTCAATATAATCAGAACTTTCTGCAATACCACATCTTTGGGGACTCATGGACCTAATTAAAACTTTCACTAGTAGAAAATATTTTTAAAATTGAATGTTTATAAGCTTACAAATCAGCTAAGATACTATCACTTTATGATTGCATGAACATCAAACGCCGAAAGCAAGGATGAAATATAAAGCACAGGTACCAAAACAACACGTGTCTACTTGAACTAATGGTAAGGAAGCCTATAAAAGTCCCTCAATGATGCAGCGAGAAAGAATCAGTGAGACTAATAAACATGAAATGAGATACATCCCCCTCATTTACAAGAAAGAAAACAAAAGGAAACATCTCATACCATGGCGTATGCGGTCATATGCCTCTGTATATATTCTCACAAAGGGACGTAACAAGGCATACGCCTCAATGTGAGATGCAGATTCCTGCCCGAGAGCTATAGGGCTAAATGTTTTTTGCTCATAATTCCGCCATTTTTAAAGCTATCAACACGCCGGTTTGAGAGAACATAGATCTCACTACCCGACATACCACGGTGGTGTTAACTCAAAACCGCTAATTTTGACGATACGCCCTTTTGTGAGATGGGCGACGATTAGAGTTGGGGCGAGCGGACGGACGAGTTCGTTACTCGCGCACTCAGTCAGAGCGAACGGATAACGGATGGCCATGAGAGCGAACTGCGAACCTCAAGACAATTCGTTTTTTGGGTCCGCTCCACAATTTGACTCTCTCAGCGAGCGGACTGAGGACCTCAAGCCTCAAGTCAGTTCGTTTTTTGGGTCCGCTCCACAATTTTATTCACTGGGCGGGCAGGCGAACGGACGAACTTTAGCAGATGAGATACTCGACCCGAGAATAGACCCATCGTCTATTGTTTGTTAATTAGGCCTGATGTTTCAAACCACTAGTGGTGCCACAGGGAGTGAGAGAGGCCGGTGACGTAGTACTATGTGTGTAATCTTTCACCTCGTGCGTGGGGCACGCTGTGTACGTTCCAATTATCGCAAAGGCCGGGGGGGGGGGGCGGAAATTTCCGCCATGAACGCCTAGCTACAATGTGAGGCAGGAGGGTGATTTTTTAATGAATTTTTTTTTGGGGGGGGTGGGTGGGGTAGGCAATGGAAGGAGTCGTTCCCATCGGTCCGTCCGCCCGCTCGAATGCACGGAGTCTCTCCGTCCGCCCGTCCGCTCGCTCGCTAAACGAACTGTTGTCTCTGCCCAATGTGTAGTGAGTAGCAAGTAGCGAACTGCTCTTCACAAACGGGCGGTTCGTTGCCCGTCCGCTCGTTTGCGGGTAGTGCCAACGAGTAGTTCGTTACTCACGGACACTAATTTTGCGAGCCCAACCCAACCATAGCGACAATAAATATATATATATATATATATATATATATATATATATATATATGGTTCTAGCTCAAATTAACGACTTTCATGAATAAATACTAACAGTAGCTCTAAATCCTCAGGTCCGCAGAACGTTTGATATAACATTTCATATTGTGGAGTTAAACTTTCATCAAGTTCACCATGGAGCTCAAACTGTACAGCAGGGAAATCTTTATTAGCACTTATTTATTGTACAAGTACAATATCTCTTCCACTACCAACACTAGAAAAGAAAAGCCAACAATATTCTTGAAAACAGCACAGAAACTTGTTGCGTATAGACTGATTTAAGCTCAATTATATTTCATATGATTCAAAAAAGAAAATGCAAATCCAACTTACCCCGGTCTTCGATACTCTGATGTGTAGCGATCCCCTTTAGAGTTTTTGCTAGGCTGTAAAAAGTAAACATGGAAATCACATAGACAGCGCATGAGCAACATTGCATGATTTTTTTTTTTTAAGCGTTACTTAATTGACAAATCCGTTATCAATTTTTTTTTTTATGTTCAGAATATCACACAGCTTTTCATGATTAACTCATTCCATGACAATCCACTATGCATTCTTGTCATTTGTTTCTGGTCTCACTGTTTTTAAAGTTTCTTTTCGGTCACCATTTATGTCAGTTTTATTCACTTGTTCATAATCCTCGTTCATTTTCCTTCATTTTGGTAATAATATAAACTTATCGGATAAATATGTTATAAATATATAAGCACATTCATAGCACTCAAAGTGAGCACCCCAATTGATCTGTGGGCTCAACAAAAGTTTGCCTGGCACAGAATAAGAATTTGATCCTGGCATGGAATTATAGCTATATTCAACATAAAGCAACATTAACAATCTATCCCTATTTCAAGAGCTAAGAAAGTAAAGCAAATGAGTTAGGTGAGGAATAATGACAAATAAAACCATGTGCGTTCTAGCCTGGGATCAGAGAAGACCAAAAAAGGGGGATATAGGAGGGGGCTGTGAATTTGAATAAATGGTAGGGTAAAAGAAATGCTATCAGTGTAGGCCGAACATGACAAAAAAGTTAAACATCTCAGATGTCTAAAGGTTCCATCGATGAAAATCATACCTTGGGACAATTGTTACTGTGGACAGAAGCCACCTGAAGCAACAGACCTGTCTATTTTTATGAAATATCTAACACCTTTTTTTAATTCATAAGAATAGGGTCCCGATTAACTTTCGTAATACTTTTTCCTTTACTGAAAACTTTTTTTGAACAATGATGTAGCAAATACAATTTCTCAACATTTAAAACTTCTTTCAGTACAAAATCATGTAAAAAAAAAAAAAGCTCTTTACTTGAAACAGCAAAGCCGCTTTTCAATATTCCACACAAATAAAAAAGTACTGAAATCAAAGCAACTGTACTTACATTTATCAATGTCTGGAAGCTGAAGAAAAGTAAATGGAAAAGAAAATTAACTAAAAAGTAGACATGTAGAATTACTGTAATATATTATGAGGCATCATAGTGAAATCAGACGTTCGTCAAAATAATTAAATCAAAGAAACCAGTAAATTTCAGGCTGTCGGGCAATTTTAGTAAAGACCCAAAACATATAAATTTGCTTTTTCCAAGGATTCTCAAGCTTTGGAAGTCACCAAAGTTTAGCGGTCATTTTCTCTGTAATTTTCTCTGTGAAACCAGGTGACCCTCACCTCCTCCAGTCGCAAATATCTCGACTTCTGTTCAAGACAGATGGGTATTTTTTTTCATTGAAAACAAGACAAACTAAAAAGTTTTAAGACAATACCAATAACTCCACACTCCACATGCCTAAAAATTGATAAACGCCTGATTAACCACGTCGTGATACATATCCCAACAGCACGTTGTACTGGCAGAGGTAGGACTTTTAAACAATAATAATTAGAATATATTCCACTTTAAAATCTAAACAAAAAGAACCTTATAAATCCTACTGTCTATGCTAAAAACATTCCCAGGAAACGACAACAGTGTGCAGCCATAAAGGATCCTTCTTCTTCAAAAAAGTAAAAGGCACTCTATTTAGGCAGCAAACACAAACTTCATAATGCAGGTTATTCATCACGCCATTGAACTTACGTCTCAGCTATGTCTGGGCAAAGAGAATCCTTGGATTCTTGATCTTATGTATAGGCAGGATGCACCACTGTCGTACATCAACAAGGCTTTTTAAAATTATTTTTCTGAGTTCATAATACTTCCTTAAAAAATAATTAATACAAACACTTAAATGAAAGAAAGCAGATTAATAACTGTTACCTTAATTCATTGTTGAGAGCTGTCTTCAGCTCCTCATGTACCACAAAATAAAATTTTAGACTGTTACACCTCTGTGATCTTGTACGGACGGAATTCACTATTATTCCTAAGAAACAATATACACAAATATAGAAAAATTCAGAATTTTCAGAAGTATACTTACAAAAGTACTATAAAGTTGATCAGGCCCCATATCATCTCAGGGATGACTGAGAGTCTCCAGGGAGACCTGGACTCCAACACTTGACCTGGGGAGAAAATTACACAGTATTGGCAACAATAATGGCAACCTTTCATAAGAACACAGGGCTTTTGAATAATAGTCAAGAATAAGAAGACCACACAACATGGCTCTATTCACAAATAGATTACAACGTCATTACAAAAAGAGAACATTGTCCTTAGGCCTACATTATTTTATAATCTCAGAAACTAATAATTTGCAGTGGACATGATATAAAGTCAAAATTTTTGTAAAGCAGATAAAAATGAACAAGAAAAGAGGCACTCTTAGGGAGAAGTGGTCCCAGCCTACCTCTCTTACAACCAGAAACAAAAACAGAAGTCGAGCAAAAAAGCTGACAGAGTATTTTGGGGGGGGG
>NW_004797741.1:433166-435023 GCF_000002075.1 Aplysia californica
GAAGGAGAGGATATTTGAAAAGTTTGATTTTTCTGTATTTTCTACATTTTATTTCTTTCCTCACTGGGCATGATTGGGTGGCCTTTTCACCCTGCAACTCAGCCAACTTTTGTACTCAACTTCCGTTTTTGTTTCCGATTTTAATCTATGGAGGTAGGCCATGACCAGTTCTCCAGAAGAGTGCCAGAAAAGTGTTTTAGAATCTAACCTTAAGACAGCTCCATCACTAAAAAAAAATACTAACAAAAAACCAAAAAATCACTGAAGTAATACACGCCGACTACTGATGTGATTTATTTTATAATTTATTGCACCCTGCCCCCCCCCACCCTCTATAACTCATATAAGTACATACAAATTCTCTGTGGTGTTCTGTGTGCAGGGGTGAAGGCTGACTAGTTTGACCCAGTAATCGAAGTGAGATGGAACCAGAATAGGCTCTGGAGATATCACATGAGAATCTTACTCGAGGCAGCAACACTGAGTTGTGAATGAAAACTGAATACAAATCCTGAATTCAAGTTGTACGCATGTTCAACCGCTAAAATAATCAGGAAAGCATTTCATTAAACATTTATTCCAACTAGATCTAACATTAAATTTAACTTTAGATGTGAATACACAAACACAAAGGAAAGAAGCAGAGACATCAGTACTACAAGTTATACCAGTAAGTTTGAACTCTTAGGCAGAACATGACAATTATTAATTTTTTAGTTCATATTTCGGCTGTTTATGTCTAGCTTTTCGCGACCAGGAGCCGGTGTCATAATCGAGGTCACGATCTGATTATAAGACGCCAAAAAGTCAAGGAAAAAACAAGCACCCCCAGCAGTCAAAATATAAAGGAGTTAGTTCCCCTCATATCAGTGAGGTAAACTCGACCAGTATAGTTAGCTTACATTATAATCAGTGCTTGTGACTGCATGACTGTGGCACGAAAGGGGTGAACAGGGAAAATGTGGCAGAAAATGTGGCAATAAAACAGTTTTGAGTGTTGCACACATGTTCCCTCCAACTCTTTTGGTAGACTCTTCCTGCCTCACTTTAAGCTTACTAAACTTTTAATTAATCAAAGCTTTGACTGCTTATGGAGCGGCCAGATAGGGATGAACAGGCTATTTCTGTGGCAATGAAACAGTTTTGAATGTTAGGCATACTGTTCATTAGTGATTATGAACGTCTTTTTACATTTAATTTATGAAGTTTACGTCTATGGGTGAATTTGACAGCAACAAATAACACAATGTTTCAAAAGTAGGAAGGGAAGCAGAGATTATTTCATTATTATAGTATAGACGCTTCGCCACGGTCTGTGTGTGTCTGTCTATAGGCCTACTGTACTGTATCATAGCACACCTGGGGCCTGAGGGGGGTAGGAACAGCTATTAGATTCTCACCGCCTGGGGAGAATAGCCACTTCCTAAAAAATGTGTGTGTGCCTGGTGAAAGGGACCACATGTCGCATTTTCTCAAACCGAGATATCAGGCTTCAAAGGTCAAAAATAGAATTTTTGACAAAAACTAAGTTCCATTAAAAACGGATTCTACAGCCTTTTATTTATTGATATTTACAAGGATTTGGGTTATTTTGACTTTAAAATATATTTTAAAAGGTGTTTTTTAACCCGAGGTATATTGCGTAATCCCAAAAAATGCGTGAGGAAACTGGCTTTCAGGGTAAACACTGCGGATGGTATCTCTTGTCCATTCATAAAGTCGACCCAATCACATTGCATACTAAAATTTAGGTCATTCTCTCTGCTCTCCAATGGCAGGTAGTGCGCAAGAATATCTAGAACATGTAAACAAAGCGAAACTTTGCGCATCCATACCCTTTTGTTTCTTTGGAGAACA